>NW_024342467.1:7124813-7412112 GCF_902729225.1 Pteropus medius | reverse complement strand
CCTCAATCCCTCCCTCCCTCTCTAAAAGACAAATGAATTACAATAGAAGATTGCTAAACTACTTTGTGAACTAGAGAAGTAGATTTGATTAAACATAGGCAGAGATTTTGTTTTGCAGAAAGTAGAAGGTAAGCAAGCCTAAAACCAAAAGTGAATTGTTTGGGAAGTAAGGAAGGTTGTGAGAGGTAGCGTAGGGGCAGAGAGAGAATGAAGGTGTGATATCTGGTAGCCTAAGAAAAACTGAGGGGAAAGAACAAAGAAGGAGGAGATTTTTCTTACATTTTATCTACATAGTGTGCATTATTAACTTTCTTTTATGTCAAACTACAAAATCTGCAGTAGTTTTCATTATTCATCAAAATATTGTGGAGTTAAATGTTTTCTGCTCTGTTTTATTTTATTTGTTTTACTTTGAACTGCAACTAAGTGTGAGCAGTGTCTCCTAGTGGCCTTGAGGTTGGCCCAGTATGGCAACAAATGCATCCACAGTAAAGACGATGGCAAAATTGGAAGCTAAAAGTAGAGAAAAGGCCTGTGTTCACTGTTATCATAAGAAACTTCAAGTATGTCAAAGCACCATCACCATCACAAAAGACAACATCATTGGAACTGGGAGTTTGATCTCATGAGCGAATCCAGTTTTAGCACTTTAAATACCACCTACATGGGAGATTTACAAATGTATATCCTAACCTATATCTCTCCCCTCATTCCAGGCTTTGTGCCTGCTATTCAATGAGTTCACTTTCATGTCCCAAACCAGGAATCTGATTTTCCGTCTACAGTCCAAAACCACTTACAGTTTTTTTCAAGCTCAGAGAGTAACTCTAAACTTCCAATTCCTCAAGCCAAAATTTTGGATTCATGTTTGATTGCTTTCTCTTATAAACTATAGCAAATCTATTAGCAAATCCTGTTAGTTTACCTTCAGAATATATCCAGAATCTTACCATATCTCCCCACCTCCACCGTTTACCCCCAAGCTATCACTACCTCTCACCCCCTCATTGCAGTAGCCTCTTAACTAGTCTCTGCTTCCACCCTTGTCACACTTATTCTCAAGACAGAAACCAAAACAAATAAAAGCCAAAGTCTCAATAATGGCCTACGAGTTCCCTAGGTGATCTACTCCGCACGGACTTCTTCTGATCTTGTATCTTATGGCTTTCCATCTCTCATTTTCCACTGGTCTCCTTGCTATCCCTTGAGCATACCAGGCACACCACTGCCCAAACCCTTTGCACTCGCTGTTTCTTCCTCAGACATGCTCTTTTCTCAAATATATGCACAACATATCCCTTCTAACACTTGAATATTTACTCACAAGTCACCTACTTAAAATTGAACACCCCTCTACACACTGTCATTCTTTATCCCCCTTCCACTCTTGTGTCTATGGCACCTATCTCTATCTGAAATACTATATTTTTTACTTATTTGTTTGAGTACTATATATCTTCTCCAACTTTCAATAGATACAAACTCCACAAAGTTAGAGATTTTTGTCCTATTCAGTGTTGTATCTCTAACTACTTAGAACAGAAGGCAAGTAATAAAACTGAATAGATTAAATAACTTAATTTTAAACTGAGTATTTGAGATAGTTAATGTCTTCATCTTGACCTGTATTTTGAGAATTTTATCATTTCTCAATACTATATATCTTCTCATTGATCCTCTGGAAGTAAGAGTTTCATTTGGCTATTTTGTGTTCTAGTGTTTCAAGTTCCTCGAGTAAGCAGGATACCTGCTTAACATAATCTTACTGTGAGTACATGCAGGATTAACATAATCTTACTGTGAGTACATGCAGGAAGCAATCGATGTAAGAGATGCTTGTGGCCCAAATCGCAAATCCAAACCTGTCTCTTGCAGTTCACTCCTGTGTAAACACAGAGTTACATATAACATTTCTAACAAAATGGGATCATTTGGGGAAGGTAGAATGGAAAATTGAGTGTGTAGCTTGAGAGAAAAACACTGGAAGTTGTAATTTGCCTTTCATAAATTCACACAAGTGAGAAATTCATCTAAAAATGGAAATTTCAAAACAACCAGAAAGAAATTTGATGTTATGAACCAAATCTCTGTTTTTCTTTCTCTTCTTTTATGAAAATGGCTTCCATTTTCTGTGACTTCATTACCCAAAAGGGACCATCTCCACTGGTAAATGCACTACTGGAGCACTTCTCTCCTTTTGTCACCATCAATTGGCAATGCTTAGCGAGTGCCCACTATCGATACCAGATGTTGTGATGGGTTTTAAAAAAATTAGCCACTTTTCTTATTCTCCTTAGCTTTTCCAGCTGGAATGAGGAGCATTGGGAAGGCAATAATACCTCTTCAATTCACACTCTCCTAAAGCCAAGTTTGTAATTATTTGAGGAAAGCCAGACTAATGTTTATACTATCTCTAAAGAAAGTCTTTGTTAAGTAAATGAATTTTACAGAAAATTTCATGAAAACTGTTTAAACTATTTTAGGCCACTATTTTCTAGTACCTTTAAGCCTTTAAAAAGACTCATTTACACAGCTCTTTGTTGTGCTATTTAGAAATAATTTTGATCTATTTACTAAGAATGAGTCAGCAAAGGACATCTAAGCCAACATTTCTTGTGGACCTAGTTAAGATACCTTTCTTAAAAGAGGGGGAAAAAAAACTGTAACTGTTTATAAATACCTTCTCCAGACTTCACAAATTCAGAATAAACAACTAAATGCTATTAAAGATATTTGAGCCTGTATTCATTGCTTGGCTAGGGGAAGCCAATGACAGATGTTTCCTCAAATAAAAATTGATTTTCAGCAATCTGGCATAGGTTTTCATATAGGTTTCTTCTATAGATGCCCACATTTGTCTGGAAGATTCTCCTTTCAGAGAGTTGGAGTAAAGGAAGTAAATTATACCTTCATTAATAGAGTCATAGCCTTATACATGTATTCTCTGAAGTAAAAACAAATCCATAGGTACTTTCGTAGACTTCCACTCTCAGTTTAGAACTAAGTTCTTGCCTTTATGATAAACAAAGAAAATGGTCCAGATCATTTTATCCTCTGATGAAAAAGGAAGTTACATTTGCTATAAAGCCACATACGAAAAGGGGGAGGGCGATATTTATGGTATTCATTGATCAGCAGCTATTTTCTTTAGAATGGTAGCGTGTGTATATCATTCTCTTTTGAAGTGAATTCTTACATTTAAAAAGTATCTCTACACTTATAAGCATTTACTTGTTATTTCGTTTGATCTTTATAAGAGATAAATGTTATTATCATGTAAAATAGGTAGTAATATTTTTTAAAACCCTCTTAGAGAACTGAAGGGACTAAGCGAAAGTTAGTAAATAGGAGAACCACATTCAGATTCCTCTATTTACTAGCATTCAGTAACTTTTTATCAAGCATATATTATGTGCTAAATAATATGCTGAGTTCTAGGGCTATAATTACTCTTTGCCCTTTAATGGTTTTCATTCTTTAAGAGAGAATAGAAAAGCAACCAAGTCATTACACACAAGGATAAAGGAGGTTTCATTCATTCTTTCAGTATTGGGGATTGTATTAGTCAGGGTTCTAGCAGGAAACAAATGATGTCCTCAACATATTTAACTGAGAAGAGTTCAATGAAGGCCTTTTTACAGAATTATAGTCATGGTTAAGGAATGAACAAAGAACGATGAAGCATCTGGAAACTAGCACCGGGGAGACACCATTACCAGAAGCCATGGAAGAGAGACTTCCTTATAAGGGCTGTGGCCAAACAGAATCACAGCCCTTAATTTAGTTAGGATCCCAGCAACAAACAGGTGGTACTCTCAAATTAAAATAATTTAAAGTTTAATAAAGGTATAATGTATAAAGGTAAAATAATGTAGTTCTCAGGATGAGTAACAGCGGAGCTGTTAACACCCTGAAGCCTAAAGAACCAAGGTAAGGATGCAGTCGCTAGAATCCAGGAGAGTCCTGTAGAGAGTGTCAGGTTGGGAAGAGCTGTATCCTTTGATTGTGGGACATCATCACGAGGATAATGCTCCAGGGAGGAGGGCAGAAAAATAAATATGCTAAACTCACTCTCCTCTGACACCTAATGAGACTCCCATTGGCTAAACCCAACTGGAAGCAAGAGGTCAAAGGGATCCATAGATGCAGTCCATACAGACCAGCCTCATAAGGCATAGAAGAGGATGGAGGATAGAATGTGGGTACGGAGAGGCCAACAGTTCTAGAAAGTAGAAGTCTGAAATAAGCTTCACTGGGCTAAAATCAAAGTGTTGGCAGGGTCGTGTTTCCTCCAGAGATTGTAGAGGAGAATTTGTTCCTTGCCTCTTCTAGCTTCTGGTGGCTGCTGGCATTTCTTGGCTTGTTGCCACATCACTGCAATCTGTGTACCTATGGTCATAATGCCTCCACTTTTGTATGTGTGCAATTTCCCTTTGTCTCCCTTTTATAAGGACACTTGTGATGACATTTAGGGCCCACCCAGAAAATCAAAGACCATCTCCGCACCTCAAAATCTTTAACTTAGTCACTTATACAAAGACCTTTTTTTCCCCCAAATAAAGTAACATTTGTAGGTTCTAAAGATTAGGATGTGATATGTTTGGGGGGCCATTTTTCTGCCTGCTACAGTCTTCCTTTTCTCCTGTGAGAAAAAATATATATATAATACCTAAAATGGAAAAATTAAGCAGTAGCAATATAAGCATATTGTTTAAAGACATGCAGGTAAATACCCAAAGTACCAGCTAAAAAGGGTAAAAGTGGCTGTCTCTATGGACAGGGAGATAAATTGTGGGGAGGTCATTCTCAACCACGGTTTCACTAGAGTATAGATTTAAGCCTTAATGCCCCAAATCATCCATATGTTATTAATAACACTCTCTCCTATTCATCACAAAGGGTACCATCACTCTACTATTCACAGAAGATTTTCTCTGAGCAAGATAAAAAATTTTGCCTAATTCCACTTCATTCTCCATCTATTATGACTGTCACCTATAAAATGAAGCCATTAAGGAACAACTTCAGAAGATCACTTTGTCTTTTTTTAAAACAAGTAATCCAACTTCAACTTGATATTTGAGTTAACATCAGCTAATAATCATATTCTGAAGTATTCTATTCAATTTATATTTCTCGCCTTCTAGAAGGAAAAACGTTCATGATGAGGAAAGCTGTCAAGTCTGATTACTGACTACAAATGTTATCACTTGCTACCGTTCAACAATGTTCTGATGAAAATATTACTACTAATGGAACATTATGCATATGTTCTTAGGATAGAAATAGTACCACTACATTCTGTTTGCTTATAAGTAAAGTACATTAACATTGAACTGAGGTGAAAAGTAATTCCTTGAGCAAAGTTTTCATGAAATTTTAACTCTGAACACACACGTCATAGAGGATTGCAAAAGACCGGACTTGAACACTTTTCTAAATCAAACCTCATCTCTTAGTAGATGAGATCTCAAATCTCATCTCCCATCTATATCATCATCTCATTATTACAGAAAAAAGCAGTTAATGCAGTTTCTAGTGACCAATTTCATATTTCTGGGTACACTACATTCTGTCTAGAATCATAAACTTTTCCCAAGGGGCTGACAGAGGACAAAAGATAGATCCAGTAACCACCATCAAATCAATCAACAAGCAAATTTCACACACACACCAGCCATCTATTCGGTTACCTTTCTTAAATTCAAACTGAATTTTATAAAAGTACGTCCAGTATCTTTCATGATAATGACAGAACCGCAAATTTAAATGCAAAAGGCTTTTAAAATATAGTGCAATAAAAAGTAAAGGATAGATACACACAATAATTTTACATAAAATAAGGAATAGTAAAGAAATTTTTAAATTAAAACCATAGGAAATTTATAACATTTAGCAAGAGTCAATATTTTTCATGTACTTGAATTGATAATTCCAAAAGTGAGACTATTCTAAGGAAATATTTTTATGTATGGATGCTATTTATAGGTAATGATGTTCATCTCAGCCTTACTTTTAGTTTAGAATTATTCTTAGTTTTTAAAGTTAAGAAACAAACCAAATCTCTCTCAATAGAAGAATGGGAATGGGCAGTAAGGAAAGGTTAATTACACTATAACACGTCTATTCAATGTAATTTTATGTAATCATTTGAATTATTTTTATAACATTATGCAGCTGTTTAACAGAGTAAACAATATATATGTAGCTAATAGATTGTAAGATATCCAAAATGTATTAAATGATAAATGTAGACTGCCAAACTGTATACAAAATGTGATCACAGTGTTGCTTGTGTTTATATATGTGTGTATATATATACATATACACACACACACACATAAATATATATGTATATATATATATTTATTTATCTTTATACATACATATGAGTTTGTGTTTAAATACATGGGCAAAAATTTGGAAGGATTTATATTAAATTTTACTGCATTGATTTCTGTGTGGTGGGATTACCGTTACTATGTACACATGTATTATTTGAAATTTCTATAACTAACATGAATTAATCATATCATGAAAATAGGAAACAATGAAATATTCATTTTTGCTTTAAATTTAATTTGCTAGAGGTTTTAAATGATTTTGAAAAACCCTCAAGATATAATATTAAATGCAAAAGCAGGATATGCAATTGTATGTAGTCTCAAATATATAACCAAAAAATGCAAGAAATATGAGTACTAGGAGTTTACGTGACTTTTTTCCTACTCATTTACACTATTTCATGCTTTTCAAAATTACAACAATGAATGTTTATTAATTTAAAAATAAGAAATAGATAAACATAAAGCTTTACAGAAAGTATAGAATTGTGTGCAAAAAAATCCCTAGGAATTAATAATGTTTGCTACTGAAAATTTCCCGCTGATATATGCTCAGCTCAGTGTTTGTGAAAGGAACTTCCTATCAAGTGTTCATTTATTCCTTTGAAAAAATAATCTTAAAACTTTTTGTAGACTACAACTCCCAAATTTCTAGCTTCTGGGGCTATAGTATGGCTAACCCAATTAAATATGAACATATCAGTGGCTAAGGTGACTAAACTAAATTTATATATGAAAGACTAACTAAACAGTCAAATAATATGTCCTTGGGCCATTGTCAAATGGACAGATAGAAAATATAGGTAACAGTGCTTTAAATTCAGAGGTTAAAAGAGAGTGCTACTGTGACTTAAGAAAATTTAATAAACTGGAGGTGAGAGAGTATAGAAGGGCAAACATCTAGGACTAAAACTGGGTTTTAAAGGATGAGAAATATTTGATTAAAATTAGGAAAAATATTTCATACAGTCATCATTTACATATAACTGTATTGAAAAATAACACTTTATCAACCGGATATGCAAAGAAAATAGTTTTTTGTGTGTGTTTTATAATGGTCATAATATTTTTCTTGATCTCAATGGTGCAGGGAGCTGGTGGAGACAGTGAGTGCTGTAGGTGAGGGATGCAAACTTACCAAATGTTGATTTCTCAGCCTCTTAAATTCTTATTGATGACTCAGTTTTATTTAGGATAAATGTTCAAACTTTCAGATTTCCTTCTGGGGGCAATGGAGGAATAAGTTGTTTTATATAAAAAGAATAGTTGCTGTATGCACAAGGTTGTAAAACTTCCCGATCACATTTTCTCCTCTATAGACCCACCAAGGTAAAATGGAGGCATGCCATATCTTTTAAATAACGGACTTGTTAAATTTTGGTATGCTATTTTTATCAAGAACAGATGTCATTTGGGTATAGTCTAAACTTCAGTATAAAGACTGTGAATAGAAATGTTTTCTCAATTAGTGAGGACACTCCCCCTTCCTTTGTTGTAAAATGTCACATTTGGTTTCTTCCATCCGAAGGACCCTACAGAGAAATAATCTCTTCTAAGGAATTACAAGTCACTTTAAATGTTATTCTATTGTTTCTCTAAGAAAGAGCCCAGATTCTAAAAGTTTCTTTAGGCTTAGAAGTTTGGAAGTATGGAGAATCGGGGAGACAAGGATGCCAACCTTTTTTTTAATGCATCCTATTCTTCCCATTCAGCTTTCCTACTGTGCTGCCCTTCTGCATTGTTGACTAAAGTGACTGATTTCTCACCACTCACTTGGTGGCTCTCAACTGTCTATCTTTTGACTTATAAGATCCCTCCCTGGGCTCTGTTACAAATCTTGAGAAAGGAAGGAGTTGAGGAGAGAATATTTGGGCTGAAGGATCAGCTAGGTATTAGGCCTTGTGATTCATTCAAAATTGCCTTTCCCTTATGATCTTCGTCCACTGTCTCTGGAGAAGTCTGTGTACTTCAGCAACCTTCAACTCATTCTCTATCAAGCATACTACCAGGGGAAGTTTGAACATAGCTATTATTATCAGCCAGGTGAGACCCACCAAAAATCCAACAACTCTAGTCGTTAACCCTTCCATGAGGCCCTCAGTCCATTTCAAGAAGGACTAGATGTGTCTGATTTTTTCCATATTCCAGCTTAGGCCTCTCTTTGAGCCACCCACCACTAATCAAATGTGTCCTGAGCATCCCACCTGCCAGGCCCTGAAGTTCAGCTCATATTGGAATAAAAAGATGGAAAAGGCACGTCTTTACACTAAAATACATCAGAGGCTAAAGGCAGATGTGGAAAAATTCTATCTTAAGACTGAACTGTAGAGGATCTGGGAAGCAGGTAGATACTGGAGGTGTTTGGAAGGTAAACTAGGGATATATTATGAAGAACCTTTAATGCTGAGCGAAAATGATGAAATGCAACAAATCTCATTTCTTAAGCAGTGGTATTTCTGAGATTTATGTCAACAGTTTATTTTTGAATCTTAAAAAATGTTATTTTGGTCACTTTAAATATACCACAGCACATTTTTAAACTCTTAGAGTTTGTTAACACCTGCAGCTTTGTCATTGTACAAAATAAGTCACATTAAATGCTAAGTGGAAAAGCTTAAATTAAGTCTTTCAAGAATAGCCTCATCTGGAAACCAGTGCCTATGCTGAGGTTTTGGAGCACTACTGCTCTAATATCATGCTTATCATTCTTAAATTTGACTCTGTGATAGAACCTTAAGGAGATGTGAACAAAGGAAGCAAATTGCTTGCTGGTCATTCATCAAAATCATTAGTGAATGTATATTAACACATGATGCTATGCTAAGTGCTATTTAGGAGGAAGTTAAAAACCTGGTTCTTCTCTTTCACATTTATAACCCTAAAATAAATTTAATTCTAAAACTCTAATGCCTTAAATCAAAATTTGTATTGATTTTTTAACTTATCATCATAAATCTGTTACATGATCGTTGCTCTTTCAAGAATCCCCCGATAATGCTAAATACATTTTAGTTATTGAGTGTTTGTTATTTTTTTACCAAACATCAATTATGTGTTTGACCTTTACATATATTACCTAATTTAATCTTCAAAACAACCTCCTGAGACAGACTTTACTATCGTCATTTCAAAATAAGTAACCTTAAACTCAGCAGACTTAAGTAACAGAGCTTAGTTACACAACTAAACAGGACCCAACACAGTTTTTTCCTGATTGCACAACCTGTACTCTTTCTCCATCATGCATTGCCTGAGCCTCAAGTTAAGAAAGTAGAATGTATAGAGGATTACAATGAGGATATATACCAGGTTTGGAGGGGTCATAAATGTTGGCACGTTAGCAAAAAATTCTCCTATGGAGAAGCAGAGACATAGGCCCAGGTTTAAAGGATAAGTACTCTACTAGATAGAAGGATCAGCATGTTCGAAGACAAATTTGAGTGAAAAAACATGTTGGTTTCAGAAACTTTCCCATGATTTTATAATGTTAGAGTACAGAGTGAGCATGGGGGAGTAATATAAAGTGAAATAGGCAGAGATTAAATCATAAGAAGCTTCATAGTGTTTTGCTTGATAGGAAGGTCTTGTTTCCAAAAAAAATAAGTTTAATTTGAGGGTATTCTATGGTCATAACTGTGGTTCAAGTGCTCAAATTACCAAATTGAAGATGTGGTATCAAAGCAAAAATGACTTGTTCATTCACATCCATTTATTGAGTATCGTAATACTCCAGAAACTGCCAGATACTAGGGGTGCAAAGATGAGTAAGATACTTTCTTATTTAAGATATTCTACTGTACTTGATATTAAGGTTGACTATCCATCATCCATCCCAGCAATTACGGTAGTGCAATAGCAATGTAACTTCAAGAATTGACCCCCGTCATAAGGCTGTAATGATTTTCCAAGTCAAATATAACAATTCCAGCTCCCTTTCCATTGATTGGTTCAGGAAACCAGAATTAAGCCAATCGGAGTTTCAAATGTCCTTGAGATAATTCTTGACCACAGGTGGCCTTATAATCCAGTTCTTAGGATGTTGATAGATGAATTGATTGATACCACTTTATTAAAAAGAAAAAGAAAAAAGAATTTGAGGAAGCCTGCATATGTGCATGAAGAGCAGGATAAAGAAAAAACTGATGAAAAATTGAGAGTAAGTCAATAAAAAGATAGTGAACAGCTACCAAAAGCCAATTTGATCCTAATGTTCCTAGGAGAAAAAGCAAAAAAGAAAGCATGACCAGTTATACGAATCACCAATTCTACGATAAAAACAATAGTAATAATAGCTTATACTTATTAAGTACTTATGTTCCAACTACTATTCCAAGTACTTATGATACATTCGTTCATTTAATCTATGAAACAGTGCTATAAGGTGGGTAAAATTTTTATCCCCACCTTTGAAGCTAGAGAAAGTATAGCCCATAAAAGTTAAATAAATTATTGAAGTCTTAGATCCAATAAGTGACAGAGCTAAGTAAAAAGATAAAACAAATGAGTAGCTTAGAGGAAGCAAAGTATTCTTAATACATTGTCGGAAAGAAACCTCTCATGGTTCCTTATAAAGGTAGATTTTGCATTATAATAGTATCTTGGTTATGAGATAATGCAGAGAATTCCATGGTGGATAAGTAAGATTTTTTTTAAGTATAGGAGAAAGTCCCTGAAGGATAAAATTTAGAAGTAAAATCTGGATGCTCTGAAAGAGTTTTGTATTTCCTCTCAGCAGTTATGATCTTTTTCTCTGCCAGATGAGTAAGGTTTCAAATTTCAAAAGTATAGGCTTAAGCTGATTATGAAATGAATACTTCATTGGGGACTGGAAAATCTACTCGCCTAGCAACTATCTTTCAGAAAAAAAATATGTACATATACATACACACATAATATATATTATATGTGCGCATGGGTAAATATATTTCTAATTGGCTATTTGAAGTTTCCAGTAAAATTACTATTTTGAGAAATAGTAATCTCTGTATTCTTTCTCACATAAATATAATGGGGGAAAAATGCCTTAAAGCCTCATATATTTTCACATTGCAATCATCTTGTATTTCTTTCATCATCAACTTTTTCTTTTATTTCCCACTTGGACAATGATTCTGACATTCAAATCATGGGAAAAATCTCTGGTGCTGTATTACCAAGCATGTGGCCCAGACAGACATGGCCCCTTTTGATAGTATCCCCTCTTCACACCTGAGTCACTCAGTTCCCCTTATAATTAAAAGCCATTATCAAGAACTGAACTCATTCCCGCTAAGGTCAAGTACAGGTGAAACTTAATATCCACTTACTTTTTAACCATGGAAAGAACCTGAAGAATCTAGTCTCTGAATGTAGGAATTGTCAGAAACTGGCCAGATCTAGCCTTTTGAAGAAATACTACATATTGAGGGAAAGGAATAAAGAAGAGAGAAGTAAATTGATTAAGGTTCGTTACAGTTTACTTTTCATTCTTATTCAAATATAATAAGGAAACATTTCCTGTAAATGAAGAGGTGAATGTGTTCACTATAATATCATGGGATTGTAGATGTTGTAATATACTTATTTTTGCTAAAAAATGTCAAACTTACAAAAACAGTAAAGTCAAACTTGATTTTCGAGACTAGTGTAGATCAATGTCTTAGCCACAAATCAGTATGGTTTGACGAATAGTGCCTATTGAAACAAATAATTTTAAAAATCGGATTTGTGTTTTTTTTCTTTTTAAAGTATATTTTTTCTAGTAATTCTTTTTTTTGTATTTTATAAAAGTTTGGTATTCAATAAATTGCATATTATAAAAAAGGAACCATCCCTTCACCTAAGTTAGTTTGAGAAGCACTCTATTTAACATAAGTAATTTTGTGTTAAATGGAACATTCATATTTTGTTCTAATACAAATAAATGGTGCCAGGTGTCAGAGGTTTAAAAATATTTTCTGCAAAAAGTCTTATATCCAGAGGAGAGGGGAAAAAATGGCATAGATGATAGAGGCTTTGTTCATCCCTCTTGCGACCAAACCAGAGTTGTGACAGAAACACAGAGCAAACAGCAAGGAAAGTCACCTAGGAACTAGATGAACAAGGCCTACAACTAGGGAAAGAAATAATAAATCACTCTGCAACAGGAGGAGGTAGGATGGGGCATGGACACAAGGCTGCCCGGTCCCCAGCTGCTGAGTGGGACAGAGGCTGCAGCAGTGGCAGCCAGCACCTTTTTTATAATATGCAGATGCCTCTTAAAGGGGCCATGTCCTTGAGCAGATTTTCATAGTGATGGACATGCTCGCTCTGACCACCAGTGCTGGGTAAACTAAACAGGGGGCACCATGGGGGGACTTATAGAGGGTCATTGAGTTGTCCAAGTGAGGGCCAGAGTATAGGATCTCTCCCTAACAGAAGTGCCGTAGGTATCAACTGTTCTTCTGTTGAGCCCTCCCCACTTCCTATATGCTGACACAGTGCTGCAATAGCTGAGATGTCATCAACTGGATAACAGAGGTCACTCTGCCCAGAAGATTCTCCGAAACCCCACCTCCCCCAATTCACAGCCCCAATCAAGCCACATCCAAGTGTGTCCTCTGTGAGTCAGGTGTTCCTTGCTGAGCAGCATCAGGACTCACACTGGTGGCAGCTGACCTTGGTTTTTGGTATGGCCTTTTGAGGCAACTATAAGCACAGCATCTGTGGATTGCTTGCTGAATCTTAACAGGTGGCTCTGGAGGGTCACAGGCTGGGGCTAAACCCCTGCAGCTGAACCCTTCTCAGGACTGTGCCACTGGACACCTACTACACAAAGCTGCACTAATAAGAACGGGAGACTTAGGAGCTTTGCTTAGTACATAGAAACAGACTCAGAAAGGCAACCAAAATAGGAAGACAAAGAAGCAGAAACCATATGAGAGAACAGAACAGAGATCCAGGAATAATAGAGTCAAGCAATCTAAAAGTTACAGAGTTCAAAACACTGGTTATAAAGATGCTCAAAGAACTTAGGGGAAGTGTAGAGGAATTCAGTGAAAACGTCAACAAAGAGATAAAAAACATAAAAATCGAAATGGAAATTATAAAAGGAAACCAGTCAGAAATGAAGAACATATTATCTGAGAGGAAGAGTATATTAGATGGAAGAAACTCAGTAGATAAAGAAGAGGATTGAACTACCGACAAAGAGGATGAGGAAGCCAAGGACACTCAAGTAAAAGAGCAAGAAAAAAGAAGCCAAGACTGTAATAATAATTTAAGGAGCCTATGGGACACAATTAAAAGTAAAAAATATCCGTGTCATAGGGGTACCTGAAGGAAAACAAAACACTGAAGACCTATTTGAAGAAGTAATGATAGAAAACTTGCTTCACCTGGTAAAGGAAATAGACCTCCAACCCCAGGAAGCTCAGAGAGTCCCAAGAAAGAACCCAAAAGGCCCACAGCAAGACACATCATAATTAACATGCCAGTGGTTTAATACAAAGAGAGAATCTTAAAAGCAGAAAGAGAAAAGCTGTTAGTTACCTACAAGGGAGCACCCATAAGACTGACAGCTGATTTCTCAAAAGAAACTATGCAGGACAGAGGGGTTTGGTGCAAAATATTCGACATGATGAAAACCCAGGATCTACAACCAAGAATACTTTATCCAGCAAAGCTATCATTTAGAGTCAAAGGACAAGTAAATAGCTTCCTAGACAAAAATAAGCTAGAAGAGTTTATCACACCAAACCAATATTACAGGAAATATTGGAGAGACTTCTTTAAAGGAAAAACATGTATCAAAAACAGGAATAAAGAATGGTAATAACTACATTCCTATCAACAAGTACCTCAAGTGGAAAAGAATTAAGTGCTCCAACCAAAAAATAGAGTGGCTGAATAGATTAGAAAACAAGACCCCTACATGTGCTGCCTACGAAAGACTCACTTCAAATTAAAATATACATACAGACTAAAAGGAAGGGAATGGAAAAAGATATTGCCTTGATGGACCTAGAGGGTATTGCGCTGAATGAAATGGGTCAAATAGAGAAAGACAGATATCTCACGATTTCACGTACATGTGGAATCTAAAGAACAAAATCAACAATAACAACAACAAAAGCGGAAATAAACTCGTAGATACAGAGAATATTTTGAGGGCTACTAGATGGGAGGGAGGTTTGAGGGACAACTAAAAAAGGCAAAGGGGTTAAGAGGTACAAATGTATAGTTGCAGCGTAGACATGGAGATGTAGAGTGTAGCGTGGGGAAGATGGTTAATATTGTTGTCATAAATATGTAAGGGAGAAGAGAGGTATGAGATTTAATGAGATGATCGCTTTGTGAGTTATGTGGATCTCTGATCACTAGGCAACTGGTATATTATTGTGTGTCAACTATAATTAAAAAAACTCATTTAATTATGCAATGTAAATATGAGCAACTAATTGTCTATTATATTTCAATAAAGGGGGAAAGTCTTATATCCATTATTTCAACTTGTATTTGTGTGTTTGTTTGTGAATTAAGAAAATATTTCCGTTAGCTGTGTAATCAAATGTATATCCAGGATCAATACTATAATCAGGTAATAAAAATACTAGATGATGAAAGATAAAACAATTTTTCAAAAATTGTTAGGGGATAACCAAAGGAGGAATCTCTAGGTAGTGGGCCTGTTGCATTTTTCGCAAATGACTGATACTGGAGGAAAGATTAATAGATTTATAAAAAGTTAGAAATCACAAAATCCTACTTCTTCATTTTGACAGATGAGCTCAGAATAAGGAAGAAATTGTTGGAACTGAAAAGATGAACTGTGGGTGATAACTGCAGTTCTCATTACATATTCAGTTTACATATCTAAATATATCCTTGCTGCTATTTTATGATATCCAGAATAACATAATATTAGCGTGAGAAGAACCCATTGCTATCGTATAATATAGCTTCTAAATTTTACATATAAGACAACTGAAGACTTAAGAGGTTAGGTGAACATACCTGGAACTGCCCAGTACTTAAGGAAAGTAGACTGGAAAGATAGAATCCAAGTATTCTGACACCAATTTCAGTAATTTTATGTGGTTACATGTTATGGGAGACTTTTAACTGAGCTACCATATTAATTCCTCAGGAAAAGTCTTCTACTCAGTACCTAAAGTAGTACATTCCCTAAGAATGAAGCTTGAAATGAAGCTTGAAATCTTAGTTAAATATATATATATATATATATATATTTAACAAATTAAATGATTAACCATAGTGATAAGAGTACAAGAATTTTGCCAACTAATTATGATAATGTATCTGAGTAAATGATACAATTTATAAAAACCGGAGAATTTCAGGGTTAGAATAAACTTGAACTAACTTACATACACTGACTAGAACTACCATCTAGCCTACCCACAGGAAGAATGGCAATGAATTCAAACCCAAAATTTCTGGGTTTGGACTCATAAATTGTGCCGACTCATAAAAACAGAAGTTATCTCCTGAGTACTTCTATAATCCAGGCACTAAAACCTGAAAAACCTCGTAATAATCTGTGAAGAAGGTACTATTATTAACCCCATGTACTAGATGGGAATCATTGAAGCAGGAAGAAGTAAGTTGTATATGTTAACATTGCTTATATGAGATCAAACTTCAATTTGCTTATATACTCCGTCGTTCATACCTGTTATACCATGTTGTGGTCTCACTAGTCAGTCATTCAGGGTGGCATCATAGGCATCCACAAGGGCCCTAGAGTCACACTGCCTGGGTTAGATTTAGCCTTTACTGCATACTAATTTTGTGACTCTGGGAAAGTTACTTAACCTCTCTGTGCCTGCTCTTTCCTTTCCCGTAAAATAGCGGTGGAGATATGGTGAAGAACTCTCAGTATATGGCATATAGTAAGTCCTCATAAAAGTTAGCTATTATTATCAATTCAAGGGCCAATTCGAATTAAAGTAGGCCTCTTGGTTGTCCTGAGCACAGCAAAATCAGCTTATTGACTGTATCATTGTTAATTTCTCTGTCGGCTCTCCATCTGGTAGGAGGAAGGCAGTCCAACTTCTCCAGCACTTCTCAAAGAAGTCATATTTTTCTCCCGGTGAGGTAAACAGGCTCAGACCTCTCTCCATGCCAGAACTGGCTTGGAGGCATTAGCCTCTACTTCTCCCAGGTTATCAGTATAACTTCATAAATAAAAAAAGAGAAATATTTGAAGATGGTAATGAAATTCTAAAATTGTAAACCAAATCGATGTGCACTGTAAGAAACTCTGAATATCATACTTCTAATCAAGAAACCTTTTGTTTAAAATAGTAGTTCTCAAAAATGGCTGGACATTAGCCTGAAAAACTCTCAGGGTTCAGGTTTGAGTTAGGGTCACTCAGAACCAATTACATCATACTCAAGGATGGGATGGAGTTGAGGCATTAGGTTTTTTTGTTGTTTTTTTTTTTTTCCTAAAGCTCCCCAGGGGATTCTAATGTACAGCCAACTTTGAGAACCACTGCTTTAATGTTACGAAATTAAAAACAAAAGTCCTAGGATTGAGTCTAGAAATCTGTATTTTCAGAAAACAACAACCCAGATGATACTGATAATTAGTCATATTGGGAATCACTGGTTTAGAACATGTAACACTCCAATAAATAAAATAGCCAAGGGCCTATTTTTAGAGTTATGAAGTCTGAGGAATTGCCAGTGGAGCATTCAGACAGAAAATACTTGGTAATAGTTTGAATTCTAGATCATGAAATTAGGAAAAGATTCTTAAGATCTCGCTATTTACTAATCTATAAACCACATATAAGGGTTGGAGTTTAAGCTGAAATTTAAATGCATTTCCTACTTCTATTATACTTAAACCATAACCCTTAACACTGAACCACCATATGTTTTTTACCTACCAGGAATGATTTTCTATGCAAATTGTATGAAACTCAGACCCTATCATACGGAAGAGACAGCATAAAAATCACAGCTAGGTAGCAACCAAGCAAAAACAGTGCTGATTTATGAAACTTCGCAGACTTAGAAATAGATACAAAGCACTAAATATTCATGAACTCTTATACGGTGCTTGCACATAGTTACATCTCAGTGATTTGTGACTCAGTTATATGGAAAAAATAATAATCTGAACACATCTACACATATGGAACCTTTCACGTGTTAAGTTTCACTAATTTTTTATCTTATTTTATTTTGAGTCATAAGTAAATTATAAATATGCTGTAAATTGTTGGCCATAATCTAATCCTTCAAAAAAAGTGAACAAAGATTTCATCAGCAATATGAGAATAACTGTGAACAGAAAGAGTTAATGAAAATCTCTAATTGCAGTATTTTTAAAAGTAGTAAAAGCTCTTTAAAGACAAAGACACAAAGGAAAGAAGTAAATAAAATTCTGGTATTCAACAAAGCAACATCATAACCCATCATGCAAACAGTTAAAGTAACAAGATAATCTAGGCCATGTACTCTTTGGATTAATCATAAATTCAAGAAATAATTGGATAGCTGACACAATAATCAAGGGAATCTTAAATTTCACTGAGTTACCTTGCCAATTTTGGTTCCCGTTTTATAACATAATTATCCCAATTTTATTTAACTATACTAATGAGAGATGCAGACTTCAAACACAAACACTGGGTCTACAATCCATGTTCAAAGTAGAAAGATTAAAAGCCTGTCACTCGTGAGATCTAGCAATTCAACCCAAGATCTATTTATTTATTTCAGACACATTGGCATTTTTAAGAAATATAATTCAGTTAATTGCTAAAAATTTATTCTTTTCATCCTTTTGCACTCTGTTTTTTTTTTCCTTCAATGTATAATAAACCATAATTAAGCCCAAGTATTTCTGGAACATAGTTCTGTTCCTTAACAACTGTTAAAGAACTTGTTTAATTAGAAAAAAATTACAATCAAGACATACTATTTTGTGTGAAGGGAGGATGTTTGTTTTTAAATGGCCTTAGTTTACCTGTGACACAAATAAATGCTCTGAGATAATGTATCGCCTCCATTAAAATGCTTTTACTGTTCTTAAAAAAGCAAGTGTGATACTGGGTTTTATAAATAGTAGTTAAGCATTAGGAATCTGAGGTGACACATACAGTATAATACTACACTGGTCGGACCCACAGGAATGCATATTGTTTAGATTCAGAGATTTAAGAGAGAGAGATGGAGAGCAATAAAACAGATCAAAGGATTCAAAAATAGAACCTATAATGAAGGCCTTTGACAAAAGGAGATTATTTAGCAAAGGAATTTTTAAATAGTGGTTCTCAAGTATATGAAGAGGATGATATCAGCTGCTCTCCATTTTTATTGAGAAATAAATGAGTGAGATTAAACTTTAGGAGAGTAGACTTAAGTGAGATATAAGACAATTTCCCAAATGAGTTATATTTTTTAAAAGAGCAAATCATTTAAAGGCTCTGTAGGATTTCTTTCCCTGGAAATATAAATAAGGCATATATTTCCTTATTCAAAATGTTTCACCAATGTCTTACTGGGAGAAATAGTCTAATATCATAGAATTTCAGGATGGGAAGATCACGCTTCCTAATCATCATTTATTGCTCTAAAGTATACTAAAATTGGAGACAATATATAGTTATAAGAATTAAACACTTAAATATTCAAAAGATTTTATGATCTATAGTGAAAATATGCTTAATCCCCATAGGATAAACTAAGGAAAATGAGAAACCAATAATTTAGTTATCTAATAATTTTCCACATGGCCTATGTCTAAACCGTTTTGTAGGAACCTTATTCTATATTTATATGTGAAAATAACCTGCTATCTTAAGGATGTGTTAAGATGTCAGTGCTTTTCCAACTCTCATCTGACTCGATGTAGGAGTTCTGGGGTAAAGACTCACTCTAGTTCAAGGGTCAGATGGAATCGTGCAGTCTTTGGAACAGGCATGCCTTCAGCATATGTCCCTCTCATCACAGCTCATTCTAAGCACTTGGGAAAAAAATGGACCACAGTAATAATTTGCCCATTCTACTACCCTGTTATTACCCTCTAGGAGAAAGAAAATGGCAAGTAAAGAACATGGAGCAGATCTCCATGTAGACCAGGTTCTGCTACCACTTTTCAACATTTTCAATACCATCTGCACCCTATATACATAAATAGTAAACATTTTTAAAAAGTACTTGTGATATACATATAATATATAAAGTAGTTACTAATGGTTTATATTCTACTTATTTAATGCTCACGATCCTAAGAGGTTGGTACTATTATTGTCATTTATTTTACAGATGAGGAACTGTTGGGAAAGATATGTTAAGTAATTTGCTCAAAGTCACACAGATATTAAACTTCTGAGCCAGGATTCAAATCCAGGCAGTCTGGCAACAGAGTCTGTGTGCAACTCTATAACATCAAACTGCCCCTCTGCAGTTGGATTAAATTTACAGGAAATAAGAAATCAACTATTTCCATACTACTCCTTATACTTGGAAACACCATTAATCACTAACTTTCTAGGCCCCAGACACAGAGCAGAACCCTCCGGAGTTAGTGAAAATATTGTTTTGAATTAATATATCGTTTTCAAGAAATAAAATAATAACTTATTGTCATAAATTCATTTATCCATTGGCAAAACTTCTTATGTCTATAAGAGGAAGAAATCAGGTTGACACTAATAAGCTGTTTCTTGTTTTTCATTGTAGTTTATTTGAAATAAGAGCTCATGAATTGAATTGATAAAAAGTAAATTAACATATAAGGATATGAAGCAGAATGTATTTACACAAAAAGTGACTGTTGGCGAAGTAAACTGTTAAAGTCAACAATAATCACAAGGAACATTTTTAAAGACAAATTACTAGAAGGTAGTATATAGAATATACATTCGTTATACGCATTTAGTCTCTCTTGTCACTGACCTTGAGTTTACTATAAATATAAGTTTAACATGGGAAAACTAGATTAAAACTGTAATAATAACTATAATGGCACAAGCTTACGCTAGCTATGTTCAAAAATTAGCCCCATCTCAGACTATTCATTTTTGTTACTTATACAAGATCCTGCAAATTCATTCACTTCAGCTCCTCATTAGCCACCATGGCACAGCCTCTGCTACCACTAATCTTCCTGAGATGGCTTCTCCCCAGAGACAGATGTTCTTTGCCAGTGACAGGTATTGCTTGCAGCCCCCACCATTCTGTCCTCAGGGAGGGGAAATGAGCACAGGCCCATCCTAAATTCTTGATCAAGAGCTAAGACTAGCTATAATTATCTTAGGTTTCACTTTTGTGGACTGCATGGGTCAAGGGCAATGCAAGTTAAGACCCAAGGCCTGCCCAAGGTGAAGAGTCTCAGACGAGATTTTCTACTCATTAAATTGGGACCCAAAAGCTCTCTATCTTCAGGGCAGTAATGGTGAACCAGAAGTAACCTGCCTCGGGAGGCCGCGGTAGGGAGGGATGACTTGATGATGAGCATAGTAGACAGCAGAGAAAAATTGTGTGAGAAAGTGGGGGTTAAAAGGTTGGGAGGAGTGGGTTTCTGAGAAGTTGTGACCTGAGGCTACCCTTGCATAGTCCTGCAGTCTGGGATTATATCACCTGGATAGTCTGGGAAAACTTAAGCGTTGTACATGGTTTTAAGGTAGCCCCAGACTAGCAGAAATGCCGTATACGAGTCAGAAGTAAATTTATGCTAGAAGGAAAAACATTCATTCTAGGCTTTAAAGAATTTCCTCCAATAAAATTTCATATGCCATGAGGGTACATAAACATAAGCAAGCCCAAAAGAATAACCCAGCATGGGCAAGAAAAATAGACAGCAGTTACAGATTCCAAAAACTTCAGACATTGGAATTATCAGATATATTTTATAAAACAGCAATTATACTATATTATAAAAAATAGTTTGACATAAGAAGATATCAAAGATACCTTCAATGAACTCTAAAAACTGACCCAGAAGAATTGAAAAAGAAGTAAACAAAATGTCTTCAAATGAAAAATACACTGACAAAACCAAATACAGAGAGAATGTGGAGCAACAGTAACTTTCAAACATTGCTGGTAGAAATACAAAATGGCATAGCCACTTTAGAAGAATGTTTGGTGGTTTCTCACAAAACTAAACATACTCTTACCATATGATCTATAAATCACACTCCTTCATATTTACTCAGAGGAGATGAAAATTTATGTCCACACAAAAGCTACCACATGGAAGTTTATAACAGCTTTATTCATAATTTCCAAATCTTGGAAGCAATCAAGATATCCTTCAGTAGGTGAATAGATACATAAATCAAGGTCTATCCAGGCATTGGAATATTATTCAATGCTAAAAAGAAATCAGGTATCAATCCATGAAAATGCATGAAGGAAACTTAAATGCAAATTAATAAGTGAAAGAAGTCAATCTAAAATGTTACAAGCTGTACGATTTCAACAATATAACATTCTGGAAAAGGCAAAACTATGGAGACACTAAATGATTAGTGGTTGCCAGGGGTGAAGGAGGGGAGGAAGGAAAAATAGGCAGAGCACAGAGGATTTTTAGGGTAGTGATAATACTCTGTATAATATTATAATGACGGATACATATCATTATACACTTGTCCAAACCCGTGGTATGTACACCAGAGTGAATCTTAGGGTAAACTATGAAATTTGGGTAATTATGACATCAGCGTATGATAATCCTTGGTAAAAAAAAAAAAAAAAATTACCACTCTGGTGAGTGATGTTGATAAGGGAGGCTATGCATATATGGGGACAGGAGGACATGGAAAAATCTCTATACTTTCCTCTTAGTCTTGTTGTAAGCCTAAAACTGCTTTAAAAAATAAAATTATTTTTAAAACCATCTCGATCAACTGTTTTAATAGTAAAATTGACTCAGAGGAAAAGAGAGTAAAGGAAGCTGGAAGATATATCAAAAAAAAAAAAGGGATGTAGAACCCAACGTAGAACAAAATTTTAAGGAAACTATGAAAAAGAAGTTCATAGAAAATAAAATGAGAACTATATTTTAAGTTTCATAAGAGTTCCACCAGAAGGAGAATTTGACAGAGATGATATTTGAAGAGATAATTAATGAAAATTTTTTCCACAGCAAAACACCAATCTAAATATTTTAAAAGCCGAATGAATATCAAGCATGTGATTACTTTAAAAAGTTCCACACTATACATATAACAGTAAATCTGCATCAGAAAGAAAAAAAAAAAAAAAAGTAATAAAAGGAGGAAAGAAGGAAGGAAGGAGGAAGGAAGGAAGGAAGGAAGGAAGGAAAAGGAAAAGGAAGGAAGGAAGGAAGAAGGAAGAAGGAAGGAAGGAAGGAAGGAAGGAAGGAAGGAAGGAAGATCTTTAAAAGCAGTTGGAGGGAGAAAATGTATTATTTTCAAAGGAGTAACTTCAAAGAAGGCTGAGTTCTAAATAGCAACGAAATCCAGAGAGAGAGAAGATGATGACCTCAGTGGGCTGAAAGAAAACAACTGACAACTTGGAATTGCATACCCAACAAAAATATCTTTCAAGAATGAGGGTGAAATGAAGATAACAGACCAAAGGGAAAAAAAAGTTTTTCACCAGCAGTGTCTTAAAAATTTGTAAGGATATACTTCAGGCAGAAGGCAAGTGATCCTAAACAGAAGGTTGAAGATGCAAGAACAAAAGAAGAGCAAAAAGAGTAATACATAGGTAGATATATCTAAATGAACATTAATTATATTAAACAATAATGACAATGTGAGTATGGAAGTAAAAAGGGAAGGAAGGAAGGCAGACAGGCAGGCAAATGATAATACTTCGGTACTCTATATCAGGAGGTGATAAATGAGGTTAAATGACATGAAGTTAAATGGCATTTATAAGCAATGCATCTAATATGTACCATAAGGTTGAAATTAAAAGGTAGGAAAACAATGCAAATACTATTTAAAAGATAGCTAATATAGCTGTATTGTTACCAGACAAAATAGAATTTAAGGCAAAAGGGATTAGAGTTGTTCCTTGGTATCCATGGGGTATTGGTTTCAAAATACCCCCACCTCTGCAGATCTCCAAATCCGAGTCTGCTGAAGGCTCGGATTTTGGGATCTGCAGAGGTGGGGGTATATAAAATGATATAGTATTTTTATATAGGTTATAAGCAATAGGGTATGCCTACACATCATTTCATTCACATGGTTTCAGCATAGTGCTTGGCACATGACAAATTCAAATTTTGCTTTTTAGAAATTTCTGAGATTCTCTTTTTAAATATTTTTGATCTGCAGTTTGTTGAATCTGCAGATACAAAACCCTTGGATATGGAGGGCTGACTGTAATAGAAAAACAAGTATTACTCTAATATCTCAATTTATCAAAAAGTTAAAACAACTTAAATTTGTAGATCATTAATAAGCCTCAAAAAGAGAGAAATAAAAAAGAGAGACTTATAAGGAGAGATAGCTACTAACAATCATCGTGGAAATTTTAATATATTTCTCTCGGTATTTGATAAAATAGGCAACAAATAAGTAAAGTTATAGAAGATATAAATAACATTACAAACAAAACATCGAATGTCACGCGCGATATGTGTGTGTGTGTGTGTGTGTGTAGCACCTAACCACTCCATAGTACATATTTTTTCTAGCACACATGGGATGTTTATGAAAGGGATGACTTAGGACAATAAAAAAAAAGTTTCAGCAAATTTCAAATGACTTCAATCATACAGAACATGTTTTCTGACTACAGTGTGATTAATCTAGAAATCCAAAACAACAAAATATCTAGAAATTCCTTATATTTTTTAAATTATGAAATAAACTATATAACCCCTGAAACAAAGAAGAAATTGCCATCAAATTGGAAAAGTTTTACCTAAACACCAACAGAAATGCTATAAAAATATTACAGATATTTCTTCAGTTAAGACACAAGTTAAAAGAAAAATATATAGCTTTATACATTAATAAATAATAAACTAAGCATACAAGTTGAAAAAAGAACAACAAATTAAACACAAAGAAGGAATGAAAGAAATAATCATCTTTAAATCAACAAAGTTCAAAACAAGGAGCCAGTGGGGGTACATTGACAATTTGAAACATTAGGTTTTTGGGAAAGATTGATAAAATTAGTAGACTTCTGGTGAAACTGATCAAAAAGAAATAATAGTTATAAAAATCTAACACCAAAAATGACAAAGGGAATAACATTAAAGAAACTAAAAACAAAATAAGATGATATAAAAAGCATCTGGTCAGTAAATTTGAAAATTTAGATGAAATTTCGTAGGCAGATAAAATTGAACAAAACTGACAAAAAAACTGGAAATTCAGAATATAACAAATAACCTGTAACCTGATTGTCACTGATAACAATTTGAGAAATTAAATAAATTAAGTGGCCCAGTTCCACTTAATGTCACAATTTGTTCAACTCTTCCATAGCATAGAAAAGATGAAATGCCTTTTGACTCATATATAGCTAGCATAATTTTGTTTTCTAAACCTAATAAGTAAAGATAAGAGAATTATGGGCCAAATTCTCTCATGAAAAAAATCTAGATAAATTATTAGCTAACTAAATTAAGTAATAATAAAATAAATACTATATCACGATTAAATTGGGTTTATCCCATGAATGTAAGGTCTATTTAACATTAGAAAAGAAATTATTGTAATTTATCATGTTAAGATGTTAAACAAGAAAAAGCATACTGTAACCTCGAAAGATGCAGAAAAAAAAGTACTTGGCATAATTTAGCTCCTTTTCTTAATTAAAAGAAAAAAACTTTCAGCAAACTAATAATAGAAAGGACTTTTAAAATCTAATGGATATTTCCTGGTAAAATATAACACAAAAATATCATATAATAGTAAAATATTAGAAGTTTCCCTTTCGAGATTAAGACCAAGGCAAGAATGCCCACTGCCACCACTTCTACTCAACTGACTTAGAAGCCCTAGCCAGCACCATATGGCAAGAGGTGGGGGAATAGTACAAGAAATGGAAAGAAGAACCATGACTGCCATTTATTTCTGGATGATATGGTGGCTTATATAGAAAATTTTTAAATTCACAAATAAATTTTAAGAATGAATAAAATATTTAGAATACCAAATATATTCCTTTGTAACAGAAAATACAATTTTCAATAGGCACCATTCAAATCAATGAAAACGAAGTACCTGAAAATATCTAAAAAATGTATAGAAAATGTATATCTAGGAAAAGACATGTACAGAAAAATTATAAAAACTTATAATTTTAAAGAATAAATGGAGAGAAATAGCGTTTTATGGATTGGAAAACAATAGCATTATAACGTTAATTTTCTCTAAATCGATTATTGATATAACACAATTCTAGTCAAAATCTCAACAAAAATTTTTGTGGAACTTGAAAGCTGATTCTAAAATTTATGTGGAAGTACAAAGTGACAAGACTAGCCAAGATACCCTTGAGGAAGAACAATATGGAAACCTTAAGGTTCTGCTCATTCTAACACATATTTGAATAGAGAAATTCTTTAGTTTTGCTTATTTTGTTTTGTTTCTAAACTGATATGGACAGTTCTTTCTCAGTGATGAATACTGTAAGTTACTCAAGGAAGGGGAATTTAATAATAAATAGGAGAGACTCTTAGTTTACACTCAATTCTCAGGGGGATGATAAGTAAAAACTGGTTTTTAGATATCGAAATATCTAATGAACATTTAAAACCACAAAATACAAGAGTTCATAATATGCGTATTTGTCAAAATATTTCTCAAGCATAATACAGGTATTTTAAGTTGAAGTGTACACATTTACAGTTCTTAAAGGATGACATGAAATTTGAAAGCGATATTAATATGTAGAAAAGAAGAATATGAAGAGAAAAAGATCTATAAGCAAAATAGAATATGACACATTACAAGGGATAGTGAAATGAGTAGAAACAAAATAAATCAACTATACCTTTTATTTTCCCAAGTGGCAAAATAAATGTTGATGGTATAAACCAGTGGTTTTCAAAAGTGTGATCACGAGAATGGCAGCACCAACATTACCTGGTGTCTCGTTAGAAACATGATTTCTGGGGTCCCACCCCAGACATACCAATTAGTAAGTGTGGGAATGGAGCTCAGAAATCCATATTCTAACACTCTCTCCTGATGATACTGATTCCCTTAAAGTTTGAGAACCACCAAAGCATTCAAAACCACACTACACTCAATTTTTACTTATGCGAATGGACAATGGGTCTTAATGTTTATTATGAGGATTAAATAAATAGTCACGGTTGAAGAGAAAAAAATAAAATGTCTTTAAAATAAGTTCGAGTGGTATAAACGGAGCTTGCGTTTTGTCAAAATATAATTAACATGAGTATCTTTTCATTAATTTCATGCAACTAATATTCTACATGAGAAAGGAAAGATCCATTATCAAAACTGCTTTAAAATACTTTAAAAAATTTTACATAAATATTAAAGTGATGTTTTATTATTTGCAATTTAGTTATAAAACCTATTAATAATTATAAATTTATAAAACTAGTTATAAATTTAATATTTATTTAATCCTGATATATTGATTCATCTGTCATATAATGATATGTTATTCAGCACATACTGTTATTCTAAGATTATTATTTCATACTAAGATTTTTAAGTTCACCGGCAATTTTTAAAAAAAATTCCAAAGTGTGTTTGAAAAATACCCTTATAAGTCTAACATAATACTCAGAATTTAAGTCACATTTCTAAATCACAGAATTTTCTCCTTTCTCCTACTTGCTTCTCTTAGCTTTATTTACCTAATCACTATCTTCACGTCTATTGTATAAAATGACAAGTTTCCAACGAAAAGCTCAGTAAACACACACAGTAGTCGACTTTAGTTGTAAACAATCATAAAACAAACTTTAAAACACTTCTACCAATGTAAAGCTCTGTGGGAAACAGTTTTCTCAAAGTATTGTAGATGATTATTATGAACAATAAATGAGGGAAGGTAATGTTAAATAATGATCTGGAACTATGAGTTGAATGAGTAAGATTAAAGGCACAAAGAAACTCTTCCTAATAAACAAGCAGATAACTGCTGGAAAGAAAAATATGTTCCTTGTTTGAAATTAACTGCCAAACATTCTCAACCTACACAAAGCTGTCATAAAGGACATCTAAATCTGTTCTTGTTTGTAACATGTGTTATGACAAGATTTGACAGTTTATCAAAGAACTATAATTGCTACCTAAACATCCAGCATTTTGTCAACTACAAGAATGTTTAGCGAAAGCATTTATTTTACTTAAAATACAACAACCAATTTTCCCCACTTTCTGAAAGAATTGACCGAATGTCTTTTCTACTTAGCTTATCGAGTTGCATCAAGGCTCTCTTTGAATTATTAATGTTTGAATTGTGAAGGGTAAAAGAATAATCAGTAAAGCAAGAAACTATTATCAAGGTAATATATATATTCTGGGTATTGACTCAAAAGACCTGTGAAATATAATTCTCACAGATCTGTAGAAATGACATTTAAATATGCTTGCCTTGAGAAGGAGAAAGATAAGGCATTTTGTCTATACCACAATTTCTACTTCCAGAGTAATTTATTAAGAAACAATGTCTTAAATAGAGAGAATATGTTGTTCAGTAGGCACCATTCTAACCTGTAACTCTCATCAGAAACAGTCAATGATAAGGTAGATGTCTGTCTCTCAACCTACAGAGACTAAGGTAAACAGGAGCTAAATCCCCTTGGCAATAGATCCATGTAACAGAACTGTCAGAGTAATAAAAATATTTCCATGACACTACAAATGGTTCATTTCTTTCCAGAAATAGGTTTTTAAAGTAAAAGAATTTTCCAGTATCAGGTTTGGGGTTTTGTTCTTTATCATAGTTTTTTGATTAATGAGTAAAATTTTTACGTAAAAATTTCTGCACAACTTTTCATTTTTTCCTTCATTCTGATAAACCTGATAGAAAAGGCCCAGAAGTGGTATGGTGTGAAAAGCCCCACTTGAAAATTCAGGAATCCCACATTCTAGTCCACACTCAGCCTCCAATTAGCTGTTAGATCCCAGGCCAGTCACTTCATTTCTCTGTGCTTCGGTTCCCTGTCTGCGAATTGGGTGGTTAGATTGGGTGGTTTCTAAGGTCATTTCCATCTTTAAGATTTTATGATTCTAAACAAATCCCTGAAACTATGAGGTGTTGCAACAGCCAAACCTTGGAGCAAAAATAGCAGCAAGGCAAAAATTTCTCCTACTTAACACCTCAAGGAAGATGCAACCAACTATGGATTTTTAATGTTTACATTAGCATTCAGTCCTATTTAGGTATATTAAGTCTATTTAAAAATCTGTTTTGTTTTTCTTTAACAACCGAAAACTGTGTGACACATTGAGAACACTAGGAGAAAAATCATTTTAATTGAAGCTGCAAGTACTTTTTAGTGCTGCTAAATTAAGCCGCAGAATTTTCTTTAGAAATCACTGTATGTAGTCTAGATGAGGATGGGAATTATATGGTATAGGTGAGACTGTTGATTTTATGATAGGAAATAACATAAATGAAGGCTCATGGACCAAAATGAGCTGGCAGACACTGTCAACCATAAAGAACCTGAAATGAAGAGACATGAGCCTGTTGA
Source organism: Pteropus medius (assembly GCF_902729225.1). NCBI lineage: Eukaryota > Metazoa > Chordata > Mammalia > Chiroptera > Pteropodidae > Pteropus > Pteropus medius. The sequence goes on along the minus strand of NW_024342467.1, from coordinate 7,383,147 downwards.
TGTTGGAGAGAGATGTGATTGGATCAGCAGCATGAAATTTTAATGTAGCTTTTTTGACATAGCTATTTAAATAGCTTTATAATAATAGCACATTTCAATATATAAAACATTTCTTTCTAACAGTATAATATGTTTCACAGGCATTGCCAAATCTTAACATTTCTATTGCTTACCTCATACCTTACCATATTCCTGAGCCTATCCTATTTATGAACTCAACCCAGTGGGGAAGCTCAAAAGTGGGATGAGAAAATATATTCAAAAATTATTTAATAATTTCAAAACATGAAAAAGTGATGATTTGGTTTTAAGCTAAATCAAAATATTGCAGAAACAAATGTCAGTCACACATTATCAGGATAAAAATGTACCCTCTATATCTAATACTTCCATTATTTTTATGACAGTTTATTGCTGAATTTCCTAGTATCTATGGTCTCTTTCACTTCTTGCCCCATTACCCTCAATGTACTTTGGAAACTGTGTGTTTAAAATTTTCTAACAAACACTATTATCATATATATATTTTGATAGCCTTTTTTTAATTATAAAAATAATAAAAGTTCGAATACTAATGGCAATAAAATATGACAGTCCTCCTTCATTCCCAGCTTCCAACCAATGTACTCTCCTCTCCAAAAATAATCATAATAAAAAGAACTTCCATAATGATTTGATGCTTTTACCATTATTTAATTTTATAAACATAATGTCATACTATGCATATTTTTGTGACTGAGTTTTTACATTTAAAAATATCTTGGAGACAATTCTATCTGACTACACATACATCAGCCTCTTATAGTTGCCTCTGTATATATATTATTTGGTGATTTGCTCACTGACTGACATTTGTTAGTTTCCAGATTTTTGATTTTATAAGCAATTTTAGAGAGTTTATTATTTATCATTCACCACCTTTTTCTGGTCTTCAAATTTTTTTCATTCTAAGAAGCATAAGACTAGTTTCTATTTATTTTTTGTGGGTCACAAAAGAACTAAAAGTCCAAAATATTTTTAGTCTCTTTACAAACATTATTATTGGTATTCCAGGGGTAAAAAATGGAAATATAATATTGCAATTACATAAAACTTTTCATTAAAATATAGTTAAAATGATTTGCATTTAAATATAAATTGTCATTCACCATCTTATACTCTGTAAGTGGTACAAGATGACACACAGAACATCTTAGGAAATACTGACTGAATAAATTAATACAACAAATGTCATTATAAGTATAGTTTCGAGGTGCTTGTGAATATTTTAAGTAGATTCCTAAAAGTAGACACATCGAATCAAATGTTATGTGGAAAATTTCCCTTGCATAATCTACATATTTACACATTCTATTTAAAAAGTTCTTTGTCTTATAATTTGGCTTACTTGATGTGTGATATTAGTATTTTCTTGATTACTATAATTTTTCATGTTTATTAATACTTATTTTTTTCCTGTGAATTGCCTATCTATACCATTTTCAAACTTTTAAATTTAATTATCTTTTTCTCACTCAATTGGAAGAAGGCTGTCTAAAATATATTTAGATACTTTCTCCAGTCTGTATAACTTTCCTTTTAAACTTAAGGTTTTTTGCCTTGTAGAAGTTTTATACTTTTATGTATTCAAATTTATTTATGAAGCCTTAGGAAAAAACTACAGCAACTAGTAGGGAAAAAAATCCATAAACTGAAGAAAGACTTGATTATTTAGTTTAAAACTGTGAAGTGGGTGGCAACCAGGATTTTTTTTTTTTCATAAAGACCCAGGGGCAACTTACAGCTGTGTACAGCCGAAAGAGACCGAAACCGTCAGTAACAACCACCGGAAGCCGTTAGAGTCTGGTCTGACTTCCGTTCCAATGTCGTTGGCAGCGTTGATTGCTGGATCAAGAGTGCCTAGGGCAGGTGACTAAAATGCCAAATATCAAAATCTTCAGCGGCAGCTCCCATCAGGACTTATCCCAGAAAATTGCTGACCGCCTGGGCCTGGAGCTAAGCAAGGTGATGACCAAGAAATTCAGCAACCAGGAGACAAGCGTGGAAATTGGCGAGAGTGTGCGTGGAGAGGACGTCTACATAGTGCAGAGTGGTTGTGGAGAAATCAACGACAATCTGATGGAGCTTTTGATCATGATTAACGCCTGCAAGATTGCTTCAGCCAGCCGGGTTACCGCAGTCATCCCATGCTTCCCTTACGCCCGGCAGGATAAGAAGGATAAGAGCCGGGCTCCAATCTCTGCTAAGCTTGTTGCAAATATGCTGTCTATAGCAGGCGCGGATCATATCATCACCATGGACCTACATGCTTCTCAAATTCAGGGCTTTTTCGATATCCCAGTAGACAATTTGTATGCAGAGCCAGCTGTCCTGAAATGGATAAAGGAGAATATCTCTGAATGGAGGAATTGCACTATTGTCTCACCAGATGCTGGTGGAGCCAAGAGGGTGACCTCCATTGCAGACTGGTTGAATGTGGACTTTGCCTTGATTCACAAAGAACGGAAGAAGGCCAATGAAGTGGACCGCATGGTGCTAGTGGGAGATGTGAAGGACCGTGTGGCTATCCTTGTGGATGATATGGCTGACACTTGTGGTACAATCTGCCTTGCAGCTGACAAACTTCTCTCAGCTGGAGCCACCAGAGTTTATGCGGTCTTGACTCATGGAATCTTTTCTGGTCCAGCCATTACTCACATCAACAGTGCATGCGTTGAAGGAATAGTAGTTACCAATACCATACCTCAGGAGGATAACATGAAACATTGCTCAAAAATACAGGTGATCGATATCTCCATGATTCTTGCAGAAGCCATCAGGAGAACTCACAATGGCGAATCTGTTTCCTACCTATTCAGCCATGTCCCTTTATAATAGAATAACTTTGGGGTTATTCTATTTTAAAATAGAATAAGATAAAATAAAAATATAACCTGTGCATTGTTTTCCCTTGGTATTTGATGAAAAGTTCGCCAGAAGACCCAGCTTGTTCCATTGTGGCTTTCTATATCCACATCAGGTCTATTTAAGTTCATCTTAAATTGCAGAAAGACAGGTTGAGAATAATTATTGAGATTTCCTATCTGGGTTTTCTCATTTTGGCTTCTTTGATGATTTTGTGAGCCTTGCAGCTTGGACTACAGTCCAGCTGCAGATTTCAGACTTTGAGGGTGTTGTGTGGCTGTGTTTGGAAGTGATTGGGGAAGCTTAGATTACTTTACATATGAATGCTTCAGATTTCTTACTTTGTTCAGCACTAGCAATGCAGACAAACTCAATCCACCATCGCCACCCGCTCCACTCTCTGAACCCCTTACATTCTCTTGCTTCCATTCCTCCCCGCATTTGTCACAAGTTCACCAAGGCCTACACTAAATTGCATCAAGACCCCTGAGCACCCCCAAACCTGGTTCTCCTGGTTGCTGAGCCCCCTGCAAGGCAGGAGCAGCAGCTTTCAGCTTGAACAATTATGGGGTAGGGTCATGAGAGGAGGCTACAAAGTGCAGCAAATACTTCTTGAGAGGACAAAGACAAATCTACCACCATTTATTTGGAGACTGTGTACCTTGGATTCCCTGTTATACCTATTTCTTTTGATTTAGCTCTATCTCCAACCATCTGACCTTTTCCTGGCCAAATATCTTGTTGGGCTCAATAATCAATGTACCAGTCTTTTGAACTCAAACTCACTTCCTTCTATATAATCTCTAACATTTGCATTAGATGGTTTTTGCTGTAGCTTAATCTTAGCCACTACTGCCATGAGGATAGATTTTAGGTGATGGTGTCACACCTTCTGATTAAGAATTTTAATCTTCTTTCCTTGTATTCGGCCTCTTAGCCTCTCAGATGATCTCAGATTTATATTTAAAAATTGTTGTTATTGTTTCTAGTAGGGGAAAGCAATAAGATGTCTGTGTGTGTATGGGGAAAAAAAGGCCCCACATGTAGACATGTCATGTAAAATTTGGGGGAAATTGTACACAGGCCCTAAAAAGCTTCTAAAAGATAAAACACAAACAAGATAATTTTAAAGCAACAATATTCAGATTGCTGTAAACTTCTCATTTGATCTCCCAGGCAATAAGCAAAATAGAACAATGTTTTTGCAGTTCTAAAGGATTATTTTTAACCTAGATTTTTGTGCTCAGCCAAATGATCATTTACAGGGCAAAATTAAGGTATTTTTATACATTAAAAGACTCAGAAACTTTATCACCATGAATGGTTTCTGAAAGTGCTACTTGGGGATACTGAAAACGAAAATATATATAACCAGAAAGAATATGTGGGAAAAAGAGAAAATGTGAGCAAAGAAAGAAGTGAAACTGATAGAAACATCATTTTTTGTGGAGTTATTGTAAAGATTATCACAGTAAATAAGATAATTCACACAAAAATTGAACCACACTATAAAGCAAATTATTTGAAAATCTGTAAATAAAATTCCAGATATTTACAAAACATGAGAGGCTAGGAGAGGTTAAGGTTAATCTAAGTATTTTAAGGATCTTAACTAATTTGGGAGAAAGGTTACTGACACTTGTGATTGACCTTATAGAAAAAAAACCTTAGTTCAAATGTGTTCTATAAAATTCAAGGACAGACAAGAGAAGAAAAGGATGAGATAAATTATTTCCAAAGTCCTATACAGAAAGAAAAATATGGCATAGGCAAAACTAAACAGATCCAATTGATGACAGGAAATAAATGAGAAAAAAACATATTAAATAAAAAATACCAAAAATATATTACCACAACTAAAGTCAATATGTTGTTAGTCATATAAATACAGATCATTACATTCAGTAGCAAAAATAACTAAAGATATGCTGTTTACAGGAGACACATCTAAAAAATTTGGATATAAAGGGATGTTGAAAAATATACCAAGTAAATACTGACAAAGAGAAACTAGGAGTGATACTTACAGTCATAAAAGTGAAGTGTTTTGTTGATTAACACTCCCTGCCCAATAAGTTACCATCGTGAATCTTCATGCATCTAAGTGAACATTGAAATATAAACAGAAAAAACAGTGAGAAGATAAGGGGAAATATATAATCTACATAATAGAGGGAAATTTTAACAAAGTTCTTTCATAGATCAAATAATCAAAATGTTATAGAATTTAAATAACATCACAATTTAATAACTATATGTGCAAATTAAACAATTCACCTTTTCCTAAGATGAATAAAAATATTTATAAATATTAAATATATAATGGATCACAAAAATTCTTCATATATATTTTTAAAAGGAATTTATATAAACCATGTATAGTAAGGTAGATTTTCTACAATCATTTTGACAATATTGTGAAAAAAAAACAACAACTGTAAAACAGGAATAGAATGGAGCTTGCTTGATCTGATAAAATTTACTACAGACAAAACTATACCTAATGATGAAACATTGAAAACAGGTTCATTAAAACCAGACAAATTTCTAAGCCAGTAGAGTAAGGCAAGAAAAAGATGAGAGTGATACCGGGTTGGGCAGGGGGAGGCGGGGCAGGGGGAAGCAAAACTGTCACTATCTGCAAATGTCATGATTGCTAAAAAAATAATCCAACCATCAAAAGAAAAACTACCTATTTCTATGAGAGGTCAGTATAGTGACTACATATAGGATAAAATAATTGCCTTTTCTAAATACCAATAAAACATAATAGAAAAATATAATTGAAAAAAGTTTCAACAACTTGAGCAATAAAATCCACAAAATAACAAATAATAAACTGCAAAACTGTAAGATTTGTGTGAAAAAAATTTACTAAAGGACACAAAATCTACCTGAATAAATATATTATGAATCTGGAGAAAAAAGAATATGAGAGTTTCCTCAAATCATCTAGTCAGCATAAGCCCAATGGAAACTGTCATAGAATTTTTTAAATAGAGAACTCGTCAACCTTTTCTTAAAATTCATCTGGAAAAGTAAGTGATCAAAAATGTTCGAGCTCTTTTTGAAAATGTTTTTGTACTACAATATGTTAAAATGTTCTAAGGCTGCAATAATTAAAATCTGTATGATGCAGGAATGGACACAGAAATTAATACTGCAGAATTTAGATTCCTGAAACAGAACCATGAATACTTACGAGAATTTAGTAAACACATACCCTATTTAATGGAGAGACTGCGTTACTGGAAAAAAAAGGAGCATAACTGAATCAATTCTATAGGAGAATCACTATTACAAAGTCTCCATGGAGATGCTTTCCTGATATCCTGCCTTGGCAACTGCTCCTGCAATCTACTTAGATTCTCTGAAGTGGAGACGAGACTCCTGCCATAGTTATTTTCCATAGTATCTTCATACAGTTGTGTGGTCAACCCAGATCATAGTGATTCTTATGGGCTCCTTAATGTTAGTTGTTGCTTATCAATATCTAGCTTCTTGATGATCTCAACGTTCTGCTTGTTTGATTACGTCTAGGAAAGCACCTCCAGCCTATTCAAAATGTCCACTTTAAGACCCACTATAACACTATTACTTTGTTTATATGAAGTATATCCTGTATTATTTTCACTCATTTAATCAACCATTATTGGATAAACTTCTCTAGTATACAAAACAAATGAAAGGCCATAGCATCTTAAATAACACATGCTGCAGAATACATTCACCTCATAGGTAGTTAAGTAACAGATTCCCCTCTGAAAGCTATAGTATACTTATGCTTATTGGCTGAGAACTGTTTTATATGGTTGGTCACAGTACATACCAGCTGCAATTGGCTGAGCGCTCACAACAGCATTTAGAGACTAAAGTGGGAGAAATATATGTAGAGAATTAATTCTGCCAAAGTGGCATTAAATCAAGTATACATATATTTAATAAAATTGATATATCCTATCACTATATAAATAATACAGTGATCAATCAATGGTGCTAGATATGACTATTGATTGGGAAGCCAGATTTTTCTTATTCTTAAATGATATACAAAAATACATTCCAGAAGTAGTGATTATAAAGAACAGAACTCTAAAGCACTGGAAGAAAATGTGGAGTAACATTTATACTCTTGTAGCAGAAAAGGCCTTCTTAAGATGGATGTAAAACTCAGAATTCCTAAAAGATAAGATTGAGACATGATTTCTGGGATTTCTAAAAATGTGAAAGTGGCTTTGAAATTAGGTAATGGGCAGAAGCTGGAAGAATTTTGAGGTGCAAGATAGCAGAAACCTAGATTACTTTGAAGAGACTTGTTAGATTATAGATGTTGAGAGAGTTTCAAGAGAAAGCTCAGAAGGAAATAAAGAGGATGATGGAGAATGCTTCTATCATCTTAGAGAATACATATACCATCATGAACAAATTGTTAACAGAAATATGAATATTAAATATGCTTCTTGTGAGGTCTCAAAGGAAATAAGAAACTGGAGGAAAGGCTATCCTTGTTATAAAATGGCACAAAACTTGGCTGAATTGTCTTCTACTGTTGGGTGAAAAACACAACTTGTAAGTGATGAACGGATATTTAGCTGAGGAGATTTCCAAGCTAAGTGTTGAAGGTAAGGCCTGGTTCATCCTTGCTGCTTATAGTAAAATGCAAGAGGAAAGAGGGAAGTTATGGAAGAAACAGTTAAATAAAAAGAGACAGCAATTAATGATCTGAGAGATTCTCAGATTTCCAGATTGCAAAGGATGCTGAAATTAACAAATTTATTGCTGAGAAAGCATGTTCTAAAGAGAAGACCAAGGATGTGGCTGGACAACCTTTTACTGAAGAGATTATGTATGTGAATCATGGAGCTATTCTACCATCTCAGCAAAAAGCAGGAATAGAGATAAGATTATCCAGGAAGGATGGCAAGGAACCTCTTGTCTAATGGTGGGAACTCTCATGGCATACACGGAGGCAAAGGGGACAGAGACAAGATAAATAAATGAATGCTGTCCTATCTTTTAGGAGGCCACTATTCAACCCACTATACTGCCTGTTTCCCTTCTCTGTTTATCTTCTTTGGATTCCCTATTAGACGTATACCGCAACTTCTGGATATGTATCTTCCTTATAACTTTTGTCATATTTTTTATCTTTTTATTCTTCATCACTGGGTCCTTGGAGAATTCTTTAACTTGATCTCCTGGTCTAATTTAGTCTTCAGTTATATTCTATTATTCATCTCAACTATTGAAGAATTTCCTTTCAATATCAGCTACCATGCTTTTAATCTCCAAATACTCCATTTCTTTTTCATAAGTCTTTTTGTTATTGTTGATACTACTTTTGATTTTATGGAATGTAATATTATCTCAGTTATCTTTGTGGATATTGACTATAATCATTTAACTTTTAACTTTATTTGCCAGTATTAACTATTTTGTCGAGGATGTGCAATAATGGAGAAAAATAAGTATAGCAGGTGATCTTTTCTTTATGTCTTGTGGATATTTTGACTTCTGATTGCAAGGATTTCCTAGATATTGTGGTGACCATAACTTACTTGGGATACTTTCAAACCTGAAGGCTCAGCCTGAAATTTTTCACTCTCACTTCCAAAAACTGTACTCACAAATTGTTTCTTGTGGCAAAATTCTAAAGTCCATTTGTCAAAAAGTTGGAGATAGTCACAACTAAATCACTGAACTTTAATATAATATAGTCATTAAATTAATTCAGTCAACCAATTACTTATAGACTTTCTCAATGCCCAATGCTTCTTTGAGGAGTTTTCTAAAAATTTGCTACAAAACTTTCTTATCTGGAGATCATCTTTTATTTTTATGAGCTTCTAGTTCTTTAGCCCTATTAGGGCTTGTTGGCATTGGTTTCCACATACTTTATACCACCTGGAAATGATTTACTTCTTTGATCTTTTGTTGATTTATCTTCTGGATAAGTATTTCTGTTTGCCCTCCTCATTCTTCTTAACCTTTATAAAAACTATTAAAAATTAATAACCCTTTTCTAATCATAGTGCTCTATTCACTTGACTTTTTATGATCCTGTAATACTGGAGCTTTTCTCCCAATTCTTGGCTCAAACTTCTTTCCCACCTTCCAACTGATAAAGCTCATTCTCAGCACTGTGTTCAAATCTAAAGGGTAGAGGGCTCTGCTCTTCATAGCTCTAATGTATAAGGTAGGTGCTTGCTTAACCAAATTTCTTTCTATATGAATTCCCTCTGTACTTCTGCCACACTTATTTTCCTAAAATATTACTTTCATTACCTTAATCTCATAATCAAAAATTTTGATGATTTTTTTAATTGTTTATAGAAAAATCCACCCTTTCTTTTGATGTATGACTATCAAAATCGGGTCCACTACTCTCAATATAAACTTTCTACTTCATTTTTATTAGTCTAGTCATTGCCCCAGAAAACACTTGCAAAATCTGTTAACATACCATTATGTACATTCACCTAACCTCCAAGAGTCTCTCTTTTATCCTCCACTTGACTAAATCTCACTTTTCTTCAAGGCCCATTTCTTTTACAAACATCTCAATATCTGATCTCTTTTTCTCTCTTCTGTAAACTCCTATTGTCTAAAGTCCTATTGTCTACATCATTTTTTGCAATGTTGTCTTCTGTTATGAAATTAGTTTGGGTGGTCCTTTAGAATTAGGAATATTTCATATTTTTTTTAATCTTCAAGATGTCTTATATAATATTTAACATACACTAAGCAGTCAGTTATTATGCTTTGGTTGATTTTTAAAAATTGATATAAACCATACTAGATGATGGGTAAATCTAGCAATAGCTAAGTACCAACCTAAGGATTTTAAAAAATTATTTAAAAAAGCAAAAGGGAGAGAAAAAAAATGATAGATGATAGAGGTTTTGTTCATCCCTCTTGCTACCAAATCAAAGTTGTGACAGAAACACAGAGCAAACAGCAAGGAAAGTCGCCTGGGTTCTAGATGAATAAGCCCTACAATTAGGGAGAGAAATAAGAAATCACTCTGCAACAGGAGGAGGTAGGACGGGCGAGGATGCAAGGCTGCCCAGTCCCAAGATGGTGAGTAAGACAGAGGCTGCGGCAGCGGCAGCGGCACCTGCAGATGCCTCTTAAAGGGGCCGCGTCCTTGAGCAGACTTTCATGGTGACGGACATGCTTGCTCTGAGCACCAGTACTGGGTAGCTGCACAGGGGGCACCTCAGGGGGACTTACAGTGGGACACTGAGTTGTCCAAGTGAGGACTGGAGTATAAGATCTCTCCCTGACAGAAGTGCCGAAGGTATCCACTATTCCTCTGTTGAGCCCTTCCCCTTCCCAGTGTGCAGACACAGTGCCACCATAGCTGAGACATCATCAAACTAGATAACAGAGATCATTTTGCCCAGAGGATTCCCTGAAACTCTGCCTCCCCCAGCTCGTAGCCCCACCCAAGCCACATCCAGGTGTGTTCTTGGCGAGTGAGGTGCTCCTTGCTGAGCAGTGCCTAGACTAACACTGGTGACAGCAGGCTTCGGTTTCTGGTATGGCAGCCAAAATGGGAAGACAAAGAAGCAGAAACCATATGAGAGAACAGAACAGAGATCCAGGAATAATGGAGTCAAGCAATCTAAAAGTTACAGAGTTCAAAACACTGGTTATAAAGATGCTCAATGAACTTAGGGGAAGTGTAGAAGAATTCAGTGAAAACGTCAACAAAGAGATAAAAAACATAAAAATCGAAATGGAAATTATAAAAGGAAAACAGTCTGAAATGAAGAATACATTATCTGAGATGAAGAGGAAATTAGATGGAATAAAAAGAATGGATAAAGGTGAGGATTGAACCACCAACATAGAGGATGGAGAAGCCAAGGACACTCAAGCAGAATGTCAAGAAAAAAGAAGCCAAGACTATAATAGTAACTTAAGGAGCCTACAGGACACTATTAAATGTAAAATTATCAGTGTCATAGGGGTACCTAAAGGAAAACAAGACATTGAAGAGCTACTCGAAGAAGTAATGATGGAAAAGTTCCCTCACCTGGTAAAAGAAATAGACCTATAACCACAGGAAGCTCAGAGAGTCTCAAGAAAGAGGAACCCAAAGAGGCTCACACCAAGACACATCATAATTAAAAATGCCAATGGTTTAACAAAGAGCGAATCTTAAAAGCAGAAATTGAAAAGCAGTTACCTACAAAGAAGCACCATAAGACTGGCAGTTGATTTCTTGAAAGAAACTGCAGGACAGAAGGGCTTGGCACAAAATATTCGACATGATGAAAACCCGGAATCTACAACCAAGAATACTTTATCCAGCAAAGCTATTATTTAGAGTCGAAGGACAGGTAAATAGCTTCACAGACAAAAATAAGCTACAGGAATTTATCACACCAAATTGATATTACAGGAAATGTTAGAGGGACTTCTTTAAGAAGAAAAAACATGTATCAAAAACTGGAATAAAAATGGTAATAACTACATTCTTATCAACAAGTACCTCAAGTGGAAAAGAATTAAGTGCTCCAACCAAAAAATAGAGTGGCTGAATGGATAAGAAAATAAGACCCCTATATATGCAGCCTACGGGAGACTCACTTCAAATTAAAATATACACACAGACTAAAAGGGAGGGGATGGAAAGAGATATTATCTTGATGAACCTAGAGGGTATTGTGCTGAATGAAATGGATTGGATAGGGAAAGACAAATGTTGCATGATTTCATGTACATGCAGAATCTGAAAAACAAAATAAACAACAGCATCAAAAGCAGAAATAAACTCATAGATACAGAGAATATTTTGAGGGCTACTAGATGAAAGGGAGGTTTGGGGAGACAATGAAAAAAGGCAAAGGGATTAAGAGGTGCAAGTGGATAGTTGCATAATAGACGTGGAGATGTAGAGTGTAGCATGGGGAATATGGTTAATATTGTAATAAATATGTAAGGGGGAAGAGGAATGCTAGATTTAGTGGGTTGATCACCTTGTGAGTTATGTGAATCTCTGATCACTAGGCTGTACAACTGCAATTCGTATATTATTGTATGCCAACTATAATTGAGAAAAAAACTCATTGAATTGTACAATGTAAATATGAGCAACTAATTGCCTATTATATTTCAATAAAGCCAGGGATGGGGGAAGCAGTAAGGAGGTGTGGTAGCATTTTCAGTAGATAGCTCATGCGAGGAAAGTAGTACTTTCTGAAGAGAATGCAGCAGTGTTGTGCAAAATGAACTGGACTGGAAAGAATCTGTAACTGGGAGACCAGATGTGTCTAGGTGAGTTTTATTTTGAGAAATTCAGCCTGTATAGTATTGTTTTAGAATTGTAGTAAACAAAGAAGCCTTCATTGTCCTAATTCCTAATGCACACATGGGATGTTTACTGGAATTCAGTCTGAGTATAAATTTCTAAATGTAATGTTGACAATATCTCTTATCAGATGACATGATTAATGATGTTTTCTTCAGGGTTGCTTCAGTTAGTGTTTATTAAGTTGCTTCCCAAATCCCAATGCTATTTCAGAGATACAGTCAGACGATTATACTTATGAGCACCCTGCATGAATCAGAAAAGATAAGGCAGTGATTGAATGGTTTTTCAATAATATATTTTACCCAGATTTAGTTATTATGCAACTAGTGACTTTCTTCTTCTCTGTTTTTATACTTGTCGTTCTGTTTCTTTCTTTTCTAGGAAAATCATTCTTTTTTTACCCTGATTTTATTGCAGATGCTATGCGATGACTGGCATACCTCATTGCCTAGAGCTAGGAAAGGGAGCCTTCCTTTCACACATTAAAGAGTGTCTGGTTGTTTTGACAATGAGTAGTGTCTGCTCTCCAGACTTAAAATAGTGCTTTTTTTTTTCCTCCTTGCTTACCATTTGGCTCTTTCACTTAATAGCCCTACTAGTTAAGAGAGAATGAGAAACACTAGCCCTGTGAAGGTCTCCTGGAATGACATCCCTTGCAGAGGAACAACAAGAGCTAAGGCTTTGAGCTGGGAACACGCAGCTAGAGCAACAGAAAGACTAGTATGGCTGGAGTAGAGTGAGTGAGAGGAAGAGTAGAATGAGATTAGGTCAGCAAGTTGGGCAGAGCCGGATGAGGTAGTGCAGCTATCGTGTGCTATAAACTTCTTTGACCACCAATCAGTCACCATCAAATTGATCTGCTGTTTGCTTTTCTGGCCTGCATGTACTTAAATCTTTGCTGGAAAGATTATGTCTTAAATTATTGCTGCTTAATAAGTTAATGTTTTTTCCTACACAGGACCTTCTGAATACCAAAGCAATTCGGATATTCCCAAACGTGCCAGATTATAAAATTCCTGGCCTCCCACTTTTAACCTCCTGAATCTCCAGATAAGAAGCCTAGGAAACAATATTTTCAAAATAATTAACCTAAATGATCCTTATGATCTGGCAGGTTTAAGAAACAGTAAGTTTCCAAAATGAGATTAATAGAGAGAATTTTGAGTGTGGAAGGCATTTTTGAGCAGTAGCATCCCAAATTACATACTATGTTGTGAATATTTGTGGCAGCTCTTACCAACACATGGAACATGAGCCGCCATTTTCCTTTCCAGTAACCATGGACTTCATCTCTAATGGAAGCTAAGGGCACTTTCTGCTGACAGTAGACATGGCCACAGATTTCTTCTTGACACAGATCCAGGCAGCCATTACTACTCAACAAGGTATAGGAGATGAAATTCACATGCCATCCCTCTTACAGGTTTGTCCCTAGACTAGGGGAACTTCTCAGTTGGTTTTTACTTTGAGAAATACATAGGAAAATATATTTTCATTTAGGGGTTGATGTGTATGGTTAACTTTGTTTTGTTGACTTATCAATATATATTTATATAGACTTCATTGCTGCAGTATCTGAAAAAATAGATTTCAAAATTGTTTTTATAAAAGCTTATGCATATAGACATATTTCTAAAGTATGGGGCAGTGAGAACAAAAATAAGCTTTAGAATTAGATAAGCCTTAATTTTAATCCTGGCTGTACTGTATTACTACACAATTAATATATGTCTTCGAATCTCTGATTTCTTATCTCCTCCATAATAGAGACAAAATATCTCATAGAATTGCTGTGATTCAACATGAACATGTGTGAAACAGCTAGAACAGTTTGGTCACATGGTGTGTACATGAAATAAAGCCTAGATTTCCTCCTTTCCTTTGCTTGAAACAGAATCTCCCTCTATTAATAGACTTGCTCATAAGATTTTTTCCTGTGTTCCTCTACTTGGTAACAGAATTTGGATGGCATAATGTGGAAATTTTAAGAAATACTCTAAAATGTTATTTATTCAAAGTTTGATAACTACTATGTATTCAAACAAGCCAAATCCTCAATTAACCTTTTTTGTTTTTATGTGTAGGGGTGTATGCCCTAGACTTGTAAGAAAACCATGGAATCACAGCCCCTTAAAGTTAAATTGGACCCTCGACATCATTAGTACAATATACTGAACTCCTACAGCCAAATGATGAGAAAATAAGTTCAAATTGGGGATTCATTTACAAAAATGTTTGTCCCACAGTTAATAAGTCATTGTTCAAAACTATGCCTCTTTAGTAAAGAGTAATGACTGTGAGTTATGTATTATTGAAATAACTTAAATTATGTGTGTTATACTACCATGATTAGTCAGGAAAGTTAAGCTAACCTAAGAGAAATAAATATAATAAGAGTTTATACCCAATAATTTTTTTACATAGCCAAAATAGTCAGAAATCTAAATGGATCAAAAAGCAATTCAACCCCTAAACATGTTAGTTACTCGACATTTTACTGAAGTTGAATATAAATGCCTCTCGTGTTTTCCCAGATTCTCTATTTCTCCTGCACCTCAGGCGTGTGTACTTATTCAAAACATATATAATTAAGCTAAAATATCAAACAGTTAAATTATAGGCTTTTACTTCCTGTATTTCTATATCAATTCCAATGGTCAACCCTTATGTCTCCCACCTCTCTTTCTTCAGTTATTCTCACAGGGATTTGCTAGTTTCTAAACCAATCCTAACAAAATCAGGATCAAAAGCTTTGAATCTGCAAACTAGTGTAGGCTTAGAATTAATTGCAGTAATGCAACAACTATCCACAGTGCTTGGGCTCTCACATGTCCTCTGTTTGTTTACCATCAGCATAGCTCAGCCCAAGGTCTGCTATGTGAAGACGAAGCCTCAGGTCTCTGGGCATTCCTCGGGTTGGCATACTCTGACACTCTTCTTGTGTTAGCCATTAGATCAGGATTTTCCTCTGATTATCTCTCTTCTCCATATTCTATCAGCTTTATGTTCTGACTCTGTTTGGACCGTGGCCTACAATGAGCCCCAAGCGATGACAAGGTCCTAGAAGCTTGCTGACTCTAGTGTCTGCATCCTTTCATGAGGAGAAGCCTGGAGTGGCTTCTCCCACACCTACTGCATTGTCACGTCTGATTAGCTCTCTTTTAGCATCACCTAGATTTCTTATCACTGTATTCTGCCCATCAAATCAACATTTCTGATTCTGGAAGTTGTCAGTATCATGCTTAAGCATGCTTTTTGGATGCTACATTTTTGGAGCTCCATCTTTACCTCTGTCACAATGAGAAAGTAGCTTACCACACAGTTTTACCCTTGACCTCCTCCCTGCTGAAGTCCCCATGTGCTTTTTAACAAGACCCACCTGAGTTACTTCTACTTGATCTCCTGCCGCTTATCTTTACCTATATAATCTCTCCCTTATAATGCTGACAGATTAATCTTCAAAGGCATACCTTTAATGTCATCATTCTGGTGATCAAAAGCCCCATAAAGCTTCCCACTGCCTACTGCATTTAATAAATTCTTCTTCTGAGTTTTAGGAACCTTCCAGGATCCATCCAAAATTTCCAAATGTTCCCAAGAGTCAGATGTGACTCGCTCCCTGGCCAAGTCTTTGGCTCATGTTGCTTGCCCCACGAAAACTGCCCTCCTTCCTATTTTCCTAGGCCCAGTCCTAGTCTTTGCTGAAGGACAAGCTCAAGTAGGAATTCCAACATAAAATCTTTCCTGACTCTTCTAGCTTTTTTGTACATTGACTTAGTTTGTAACAAATTAGTACTTAATGTTTTCCTAGTTGCTTCATATGATCCATCAAGCCTGACTTTCCTAGGAAGCTGGAAAGGATTCCATAAGAAATGACCATTTTCTCTACTCTTGTGTGCCTTACAGTGCTTAGGACAGTAATAGGAGGCATGAAGTAGCCTGCTAAAACAAGTTCATTTGGTTTAAAAAGTATCCTGTAGGCAAATCTTTTATTTCCATAGAAAACATGCTGATCACTAAGCTTAGTGATCCAGTTATGTATGATGTAGTGATTCAATTATGTGGTGCTTTCCTCTGTCAAAGCTATCTAAGTATCAAAGAAGACATAAGGTGACCCCATCTGTGTAAAGCAGAACAGGTGTTATAATTGTGGAAAACTGTCTGCAGTGGTAACTGAGATGATATATGTGATTCAGCTGAGTTAAAAGGCCTGAGAATAACTGTTTCCTGATTATTTCACTTGGAGAGAAATTCTAGGATATTTCTTTCAGACAGGGCAGCGGACTGAACAAAGGTGGAGGATAATGAACTATATGCCTAGGAAGAAAGAGAGAGAAGAGGGTTAGGGGCAGGGAGTTGGAGGAGAAGAATGAACATAAATGTATTCTTCTATGAACCAGCTAAGAATTTAATCAGAAAAGGCACTATAGGAGAGGGATGCCTAGCGACATTTACCTTGCGTAGAAACAGTGGGGTGCTTGTAAACATTTAACAATGAGTTCTCTGAAAAACAAAAGCCCTGATTTGTACTATTTATGTATTTCCATGGAATAAATACTCTCATTGCCAAATTCAAGCTACCAATGTACACTCACTGAACATGGACTTGAGAAGAATGTGCACAATCCAGTCCAGCGAGCTGGTCGGGCTGGTAGAAGCCTGCTCCAGCACACCCTTGCATGAAAGCTTAGGACAGTCACTAGGAGAACTTTCTGAAATTAACTTGAGGACTTGTAAATTCTCTCATGCTATTCAGTCTCTTGAAGTAGTAGGCAGTGAACCCCTTCTTGGAAAGGGACTAATTGGTTTTGTTAAACTAAGACCAATAAAATAGTATTCTGGAAAGACTAGTCCTATTCTTGTCTTTGGAGGCAAGAATCCAATGTTGCAGAACATATAAAAACATTTTCCATCAATCTTTCTGTTCCTAAAATAGTCTGTTTTGTAACTAATAATATTCTTTCATATAGCAATCTTGAGCTGACTTCTAAAGTTTACTTACTTTGAGCCAGCTTGGTCCTGTTATTCTAGATGAAAATATAAAAAGAGCAATGGCATGGTCCCTGCCTGCCTCAGTATTTTTTCTTTTTATAGAGGCCCTCGAAGATTCTTTTGAGAAGAATTTGGTGTTTTCACAATAGTAACCAGTCTTAGTCAGTTTGGGCTGCCATAAGAAGATACCACAGACTGGGAGGTTTAAACAACAAACATCTACTTTTCAATTTTGGAGGTTAAGAAGCCAAAATCAAGATGCTAGCAGATTCACTGTTTGGTGAGAGCATGTTGCCTGGTTTGCAGACTTCTTGCTGTACCCTCACAATGTGGAGAGAGATTTCATGTCTCCTCCTCTTTTTATAAGGATATTAATCCCATCATAAGGATTTTACCCTTATGACCCAATTTAAGCTTGATACCTCCCAAAGAGCCTACCTCTTAATACTGTCACTCTGGGAATTAGGGCTTCAACATATGAATTTTGGGGGGAAGCACAAATATTCAGTTCATAGCAAGCATAACTATTTTCATATAAACAAAAGAAACAGAGGATGATGGCCTGTGGCCAGAATTAGAGACAAGAGGGAGCTGGGGAAGGGTAAGCTAAAACACAGAGCCTGGTAGAGAGCTCAGCTTAACTGGAAAAAAAAAAATTTCTTCTTTTTGAAAGAAGAAATAACCTAGCTATAGTAGTTTTAGGAAAGCAAAGGTAAGAAACCCTTTAACAATTAGGTGACCGAAAAGTAAGTAAACTGATCTAGCTAAAAGGTTACAAAAATAAATTGATATTAGAGTGATTTACACAAAATACATTTGGACAACTTTGATTTATTTAAATGAGTAAAAACAAAATGTTAATTTATGGACATAATTCGGTAGGCTAATTAGTCATGCAGTACGGCATTGCCCTTCGACAGTTTATTTCCATCAGCAGAATTAATCACAGCATAGCAGATGTAGTAGGGACAATCCAAGGTTAAAACAAATGATACAAAATAATGAACTAGAGCACAAGATGATAACCTGGAGAAAGTAATGATTTATTATTCTGCCAGAGCCTTCTGTGGATTGTGCAGCTACTTTATGCAAGCCTGTCTCCCATTTTAACCAGATATCTCTGATCGTAGTAATCTTTTACTTTGCATTAATTTTATCTGCCTTCGAAGGTAATGTAACTGTGATAAGAGCCAATTAGTTTTGCACCATAGAGAAGCATAATGAAATGTGACTTAAGAAAACAAAGATAAAATTAACTGTTTAAATGAGTCTACAAGGCAATCTCATCTTTGCTGTTTTCTTATAGGGCTAGAGCACCATACGTTCAGCATCATAAACTGAAGGACAACTATAAGGATATCTGAATTGGTTCAAAGATATGCAGTAATGTACGCGATTCTTCCAGAGGAACATTAACTGGTAATTTAATGCTAACTTTCCACAGGATTTGAGATCTACATGTACAGATTACATTACAAACAAACACAAATGTCAGGGTAGCACTATGGAGAACCAAATCCCCTCTAACTTTATGTTTGGGATTTTGATTATGAAATAAAATGAACAAGAGGGTGTTCAGTTGAACATCGTCTAGGTTTATTATGCCATCATCGCTGTCTCCCTGTTGCTTCCAAATACCCAGGAAAATTACAGTGTTTGAATGCAGAGGTGTTACAAAAATGAAAAACTTTGGTAGAGTTGAATGTCTTTTGTGTTTTTTAGCTTATGTTTCTGCTAAGAAATGGAGGTTAATAATGTTTAAATACTATGAACTCATTACATTGTTCTAGATCTCTTATTTATCATAAAAGTAAGGAACAATTTTAGTCTTGATAAAGGTTACTTTTTGAGGGTTATAAAATTAATAATGAAAGGTTGTTGTTTTTTTAAGTCAATATGCTAGTCCGCATAGGTCAATGAAACAGAATAGAGGAATGAACTCACACTTATATGGTCAATTAACTTACAACAAAGGAGGCAAGAATATACAATGGGGAAAGGACAATCTTGTCAATAAGTTGTGCTGGAAAAACTAGACAAATACGTGCATAAGAATGAAATTAGACTACTATCTTACACCACACAAAAATTAAGTCAAGATGTATTAAAGACTCAAATGCAAGACCTGAAACCATAAAGCTACTTAGAAGAAAACATAGGCATAAGCTCCTTGACATTGGTCTTAGAGATGATTTTTTGGATCTGATTCCAAAAACAAAGGCAACAAAAGCAAAAATAAAAAAACATACTAAAAGTCTTTCTCACAGCAAAGGAAATCATCAACAAAATGAAAAGGCAACCTACTGAACGGGAGAAAATATTTTTAAGTCGTATGTCTGATAAAGGATTAATATCCACAGTAATAGTACAACTAGTACAACTAGTACAATTCAGTAGCAAAAAACAAAACAATATGCTAAAAAATTTGATTTAAAAAATTTTGCTAGTTGTTTAAAATAGTGAAAATTTTAACAACCTTAAAACATATCTTGAGAAAATATTTATTAAATAAGTTATATTCAAGGACAGTCTGCAACCATTAAAGCTATGGTTCCCAAACTTGTCTGCAATTTAGAATCATCTGGAGAGCTTTTAAAAATTCCAAAGCCCAGGTCACATTCCATACCAATTAAATCACAATTTCTAAAAATGAGGCATAAGCATTGTTATTTTTTAAAGCTCTCAAGTAGCAATGTGAAATGTTGTTTGGAAACTATTGCATTGAGGTGATAATTTATTATTACAAAATAATCATAATTTATTATTATGAAAGAATGTTCACAATATATTGGTTTATCTAAAAAGATCAAGATACAAAACAGTATTATTGAGAATACAGTAGTGTTCTATAGAATAGTGGTCCTCAAATTTTTGGCATCAGGGGCTGGTGCTCCTATGAGAATCTAATGCCTGGTGATCTGAGGTGGAGCTGAGGCGGTGATGCTGGTGCTAAGGAGCTGCCGCAAATACAGATGAAGCTTCGCTCACCCACCTGCTTCTCACCTCCTGCTGTTTGGCCCAGTTCCTAACAGGCCATGGACCAATACCGGTTAGCAGCTTGGGGGTTGGGGATCCCTGCTCTAGAACACCAACTTGTGTTCCACTTACAAGGTCTGTCATCTTACTGAAGGACAGCCTTAAGCCTCTGGTAATGTACTCCACCTTTACCAAATCTAATTGGCCCAAAAGTAAGCTTCTAACCTATAGGTAGCCAGTCTGTGAGTTGGCAAGAAGCTCAAGGTTACTTGGCATTAAAATCTCTGACCAAACAGAAATAAACTGGGTCAATCAGGATCTTGCTCTATGAAAATAGTGATTGTGATTTTTGAAGGAATCGGGCAGTAAGACTGAAGCTGAAGGGATGTACAAAGAGAGGTCTTGAGACAGAGGAGGAGCCAAGAGAGATTAGTGGGTGAGCCAGCAGATGATACAAGAAACAGTTTGAAAAGACATGCAAAATGAGAAAAGACCAAGAGAGTACCTGACATGTGACATTAGTGAAGTCCCACAAACACGCGTCGAGCTTCCTTGGAGTCAAAAGACCCACTTGGGCCCAATCTCCATGAGGCCCAGTAATTGTCAAGGTAAGTACTATGCATGGTGAGGAAAGTCTCTGGGAAATTCTTGAGAGAGAAGAAGCTAAAGACTCCAAAGACCAAGAAGGCAAACACCACAGCAGAAACCAAGGAAACAGCATTTATTCAAAACCATGAAGAGCAAACAGATGCCATGACAACTCTATAATTCAAGTTCTTTGGAATTTAGATTAATTTTCTGGCAAGAGGATTGTTTGCAGAGAAGCCCCTTCACCAGAGTCTCTGTACCTTGCACTTGGCAATTTTTGAATTCTAGTTTGAAGAGCTATTAAGGCTGAACTTCAAAGGATAAATGTAAGAAAATTTCTTTCCTGAGCACTATGGTTCATAAAAGAGGGCCCTCGAGGGCTAATCCCAGTTACTCGGGTACCAGTAACTCCGTAGATGACAGGGGAAGAATCATGTCCTTCTCTGGCATCTCAGCTTTCCATCTACAATCAGGAGTTGAGCAAGTCTCTCCCAGCCATAAACTGGGATGATTTGATTATCGTGTAACTAAATCTAAAACTAAGGTCGTCAGAATTCCCTTTCTCTGAGTGATCATCTTAAAAACAAATATATCTTAATATTAATCACTCGAGTTGGTGTATTTAGGCAAATGTTTTACTGTTAAAGCTCTAGTGCACCAATGATGTTCAACCCAAGGTTCAGCATTTTAGGGGCTATTTGAAGGCGCTCCATATGGTACACAAGTATTGGCAGTTTTAAGAAAACCAATTTCCAGATATTCATATTTTAAGTGACTGTTTTCCTAAATCTGAGAATGCCTATGATCAACATATCCTATCTGTTTTCCTTTTCCACGTTTACTTTCCCTAATGCCCTTTTCCACTTTACCACAGAAAAAAACCATCCTGAACTTAGGAAGATTACATTTTCTCAGATTTAAATATTGACGCCTCCTTCAATCAAGACATGTTTGGGTTTCTGTTACTTTTATTTTTTTTTTTTTGATTGCAAGGAGGAGGCAGTGAAATATTCTATCTTTACTTCCTATGAGTGTCTCAAATTGGAGTAAAAGGAACAATGGTGGAGGTAAATTAATGAGTTTCTTGTTTATCTTTTTTAGCACATACTCAGACTCATAGAAGAAATGTGTCCATTAACATATGCTGAAATATTACTGATACTGTAAGTTCACCTGTGTCTTTTCTTTGGGCAAATTTCCTGCCCGCCATCATGTCAACAACTTCTCTGCTTATTTTTTTATTCCTGACACATACTTATTCAATTTGGACTAACTTAAACGGGATGTATTGTAGATTCTTCTGTAAATAATGCTTTTAGAGACAATCATGAGAAAATTTAATGTAAGGCATACACTTATTAATGACCTTTTAGTTTATTTCCACTAAAACGTGTCTCATTTTAGAAGTAAGGCTTACTTATCTATGGATGTATCCCTCGTTGAAAAAATTGCATACATCATATTAACAAATGCTTTTCTGATAAAAATCTTATCATAACATATAATAATTGTTTATAAAAACATAATGTGTTTAGGTTTCTTTGATCAGTTATTTAATATTAAATATAATCATAACTCAATTTAAAATATTTTTTTTAACACTTAGAGCTCTACAGTAACAGACAATGACTTTTCAAATGTAATTTTATATATCTATTTTGTTTCAGAGAGGCAGAAAAGTCAAATGTTTTTAAAACATAAATACTTCAAACATAAAAATAAATTATATTAGGAGAAAAAAGTCAGTGGGGTAGGTGTAAGGGACATGTGAGTACAATATATATTGTATATATATATACTATGCTTTCTCATAAAAAGAACTTGTTGATGTATCTTTCAGATGTAAAGTTGTTGGCATCAAATCACTATGCTATTATCTATATTTAAGAGGACTGTAACAGTTTTAATGTAAAATGTTGAGATTATAATATTATAGAAATGGCACATTTGGTAACTATTAAACCCATGATAAAAAAAAATTTAATGGTGACTTAAAGTAAGCAATTGAGTATCTAAATTTTTCAAAATATTTGTAGGGAGTAATAAAATAAAAAATTGAAGATTTATAAATGGGACCCTTTGTATTTAGTCTTTAATATTTTATGCCATTACAAATGGTCTTACTGAAGATATGGAAAAACATTTCAAATATATGCTTACTAAATGACAGTCATAACATGATATCTTGCACTTTTAAAAATCTAGAAAATGTTAGAATTTTAACTCTATCACAAATTTTAGCATATTCTGTCAATTATTTAAAATATATTTACTTGATTATAATATTAATATTAAATACTAAAATATTAATAAGGGTTATTGCTGGATGGTGGAATTGTGAGTGATTTTCATTTTCATTTTAGTATATCTTTTATACCCTCAGCACATGTTATTTACATTGTAAGAAAAAATTATTCAAAACAGTATAGACTTTGATCTGGACATCAGCAGATTTTAAAGCAACCACAGTAACAACAACAACAACAACAAAAATATCTGCAGAATTAAATTCTTTGATAGAATTCTGAAGCTTTAGCCATGACCAATGCTAAAATAAAACCTTGATTCTTGATCCTAAATTTAGCTGTCTTTATCCAGGATTCTCAGGACATTTATTCTGAACAAGTAGTACAGAATCAGGCCCTTAATAACAGTGGTAATACATCACTAAAAATACGCAGCGTAAGTCTTTGTAAAAAAGCCAATCAGCAGAAAACATATTCTATAAAAGTACCTCCTGCGTGGTCTTGAATTACACTTATCTTAAATGAAAAAATATAGACACAAAAAACACAGAAATAGTAGTTAACTTACATTCTACATTAAGTTTAAATTATTATTCTTCAAGGAGTTCTGAGGCTATTCAGTGTGTATTAAATCTGAAACAAGTTACAGATTTTTGGAACTGAACAGTAATTGGTTTGTAAAACTGGCTTAAGCATTTCCATCTGCACACATAAAATTTTGATTAATTTTCTTTCTAGCTATGTGGTGAAGCATAGCAATGTATTTTGACATTGAGCTCTTATCCACATTTAGAGGACTGAAAGGTCATTGTATTTTCACTCTCTGTGAAGACATTTCTTGATAATAATAGACTGTACAAAAATAGTACCAGGTGATAGTTGGCTCACAGTCAAATGGAGCTCTGCTTTCTCTATAACTACAATTTTCAAAGAACTCAATTCTACAAACACTCGAATGAATATTTTGGTTGCGTTAGTTTCATCTTGCATATTTTGGAAATATTCTGACCAGAGGATATCCTCATAACTATATATCAATACACATCTCTTTCCTCAACTCCAAGACATCTCTTTAATTTAAAACATAGAAAACAAAGTTTTGCAGGGAGTGTGAATAAGTACGGTCTAATAAGAAAAATGGAATTACACTTAATCTAGCTCAATGGGTTAATGAAATAGAACTTTGAATGCCAAATGAGATATTAAGGCAAGACCATTATGTCTTAAACCTAAACTTATTTCAAATGTGCAGGTTATGGCAATTCTACAGGTTATATCTATATACTTAAGGAAGAGAACATTTGAGTTTTATGTAGAGATAAAAGATATTACTCCCTAAAAGTGGGACTTTAGTTGAAATAGAAGCAGCTTAAAATAAACAGTGATGAACAACTATAATGCACTTTGACTTGAAATTAGGGCTCATGGAAAGGAGAAACTACTGAAGTTTGAACTGCCCACCAAACTAATCTTCATCTACAAAAAAAAATCTATTTTTTCATTTTAATATGTGATTTATTTGTATTGCCTACTATAATTTATTAATATATAAAATTCTTTATAAAGCAGATTTTGTGCTAAATTTTGCTATCTCTTCTATGCTTCTCTACTGTGCTCTCAGACTACAATTGTTCACGCAGTCTCTCCCAAAACTTTCCTAGTTCATTTAGAGACCAATAGTGACTACCATAATTCCATAATTGCTTCTAATGATGTATTAGGAAGAGTAGACTAGAACACCAGAATTGAACCCCAATGCTATTATTGACTGGATGTTTAAAATTTGACAAATTACTTGAAAATCCAAAACATTTGTTTCATCATTTATTTAAGTGGAAATAGAAATATCTACCTTACTTTGGTACAAGGAATAAATGAGGTAATATAGGAAAGAAATCTATCACCATTTCTGATAAATAAGAATTCCTTTCTCAATAAGTGTTCTGTTACACTGTATCTTACTGTACCACTTATGGGTTACATTTATTGAAAATCAACCATGGCAAAATCTGTATAGCAATAATACTAAGATATTGGTAACTGTGAAAATCATATTCTTCTGATCATAAAGTCCATTGGATCACACATCAGAGATAAATCTATATTAAACTGAATTCCATAACATAATTGGCTTGATCATGCTCTGTATTAACTATCATGTGCTTCAATATACTTACACTATCAGTGCATTTTTTAATGGATATCCTTCATAGTTCTGTCAATGTCAATGCTGTTTATTCTAAACTTTTTAATTGCCCTTGGACTTCAATTAGTGCATTGTCGTTACATTAAAATAAGAATATAACGCTTAAGAACTTCGGAGTTAAACAAATGCAGTTTTCATTTGACTAAAAGTCCAAGATAAATGGTGAAAAAAGAACTTACCCGCTATGGATGGATTTACTTTTAGTGAATATTGAAATTGAAGCTTACTGCAAAGCAAAATGCATTAATAAAAATTTCCCTGCAAGTGTAGGATTAACCACAAAGCAATTAATAAAAAGAGAGTTGTCACTCATTCACATGTGAAGAAAGTATTAAATAGTCATTTCAATGCTGTTGTGACCTTTGTTACCTGAGGCAATGACAACTTTAGAAGCAATCAAAGCCTGGACAATACTCACATTAATAACTGGGTCTAGTTCCCACACAGAATTTTTCCTAGGACTCCAAATTCTCTTTTCCTGGTGCAGCTATTGAAAAAAATATATATTAATAGCATTAGTCAATTACTGTATGCAATACTACTCTGAAAACTGCCATGGGTATTTTAAAAGGGCAAGTTAATTAGAATAAAAAGAAATAACTATTGGTTTTCTTCATGAACTCCCATCTGTTAAGAACTCATAATTACAACATACTTTCACTGTCTGGTAGAAAGCACAGGCAGATAACAGGAAACAGAAGGGAGATTTACAGTCCCTTTTCCTACTGGAAAGGTTCTAGCTAAATTCTCCTCTAACTGGAACACTGAGTAGATAAAAGCTCAGTGTAGTAAAAGCTCTACTTATGCAGTTCAGCATCACCATGGAAACATCTCCCCCTCAGTGAAATAATGAGATGGTAATGAAAACAGCTGCCACATAATGAACCTAGGCACAAGCAGAGGCCAAGTTACTAATGCCAAAAAGTGAGTGCCAGGAGGGTCGAATAGGCATGGAGGGAGATGGGCAAGGATTAAGAAAAAAGCCATCAGTGGGTATTATGGGGAAAGTCGGAAAGAACTGCATACAATTCTAATACTGAAACTCTCAGAATCTGATTATTGCAAATTTTTGGTACTGAATTTATGGCATTCCCATTACAGAGACAACGGGGTACATAACTTCAGTTTGGATTATCTGAGTTCAACCTGACATTTTACATGTAACAATTCAAACTCAAAATATGTAGCTTGACCATTTAGGGTTTTATATTCTTCCAGATCCTAAAGAACATGTGTAAAACAGGTACAATGTCAGGGTAAATAGGGGACAGTTACATGTTGGGGATGTGAAAAGATATGATGCCATCCATTGAAGCATTCCCAAGGGAATAGAAATCACACCATCCTTTTCCCAGGTGATCAGGGCTCACCATTTTCAAGATTAAGAGCAGAAATAGGTTGGAACTAATTAATAGACTTGGAAACATAGAGCAAAGAAAGATGAAGGAGAAACTGTGTCTCATGGAAAATTTTACGTTAAAAAGAATGAATCTAAAAGGTCTTGGCCTAGAATGGGGAACAAGGAATTTAACAAAATTGAAAATATATACATATATTTATATAAATTTATATGTAATTTACATATAATTTTATTATATTTGTCACATATAATCACATATATATGTATGTATATGTGTACACATATGTATACATGCAATTGGTCTGAAAATTCTCTTGAAGGAGAAAACCACCTTTTGTTGAATGAATGTGTTTGATTAGCTCCTGGAAGACTGGGTCTTCAGGGCTACGATACAGATCATGGATGTTGCCCTAGGTTTCATCGAGAGATAGACTGAAAACTAGTCCCAGAAAAAATATTTTAAAGGAAAGTGGGAGACAAATATAAATGTTTTTATGACTATATTAATAAGCTATACTTGTTTGATGTCATAGTTTTACCTGGTAGATGAGATAAAGGAGAGGAAGCTGTTACTAAAGGAGAAATAGGCATGAAGAAGGAAAATAATGAGTTTAATTTCAGACGAAGCAGGACTACCAGAGTTTTCAAAAACTTATGGGAGATGAAAATCTCCATTTATTTCTTCCATGCATCCATGCATCCATTCATTAATTGAATACAATTTTAACAAATGTCTATTAGTGCTTCCACTGTGCTATGCATGGAGGGTGAGTGGGTAGAGCAGTAAACAAGATAGGTTATGATCTATGTCCTCATGGGTCTCCCAATCTCAATAGTAGACCAGACGTGTAGACTATTCTTTAATGAAGCTTCACTATGAAAGTGAAAAATGGAAATACCTAGAAGGAATGACCAAGTTAATGATTTTTTTCTTGAAGATGAGAAAGATTTGACCATATTTATACCCTGTGAGGAAAGAGCTAGCAGAGAGAGGTTAAAATACAGAAGAAGGAATAAATGATAAAGTAAGGCCTAAAAGAACAAAAGAGGATCTGAATTTGATAATTCTCACATACATGGGAGAAAAGATGGTGGTAGGTAAAGGTGGTAGTTGCATCATTCAGTAGGTCAGCGTCTATTCCTGCAGTCATGTAGAAAGAATGACCTATGAAAAGTATCGGAGGGTAGAAGTCCTAGGGGTCGTTAGAGGAGAGCAGTGGAAGTTTTGACTAGCCTGTTGGGAAGTATGCAGAGCTGCCTAGTGTTTAAAATGTGTTGTTCTGGAATCAGAAAGGAATTGATTTGAAGTCTGATCTGGCTCCTCTATCTACTAATTATGACAAGGAGCAAATGGCTCAATGTCACCAATCCTAAATTTCTTCATCTGTAAGATGAAGTCGATAATAGTACCAGTCATGGGGTTGTTGTGAGGATTAAACGAGACAATGCTTGTAAAACATCCATCACAAGGAGTGTTCAATAAATATTAGCTATTAGTTATATTAATACAAGTAAAAACATTGATGGATTACTAGAGCTTTGGAGAGAATGTATATTGACACATGACATTTTTGAAAGGGTTTTCACATGGTATCAAATGAGCAACTGAAATTGGGTAGCCTATATTTGGAATGTCCTCATTCTCTACAGTTAGATAATTTTTTAGATCTACACTTTGAAGTCTGAATATAACAGGGGGGAAAAAAAGACAAATCATATAACTGACACAAAGTTGAGAATTTGCAGGCAGTGTTGGCCAAAGAAATTTTAAGGGTGCTAGTGAGAGAAGATTTGTCATCCACTGTGAGGTACATTGTCTGTCGAGAAACAAGTATAGTGGGCAAAAGTTGGATAAAATTTAAGAGAATTCAGGTATCTTTGAGTTGAAGGAAGGTAGAGAGAAAGTTAGAAGAAGCCATCTAAGAACTGAGGAATGGAAATAGTAAGAATGGAGAGTGAGAATAGTGACCCATGAGAGTTCCATGAGAGCCCTGCCCGTAAACAGTGTGCCTTCAAAAGCAGGAAGGACGGGTTGAAGGTCCAAAATGTAATTAACAAAACTAACATCATGAGGTCTATTTCTTAGCATCTCCTAACCATACTAGCTTCTGTAAACTCCCTGTATCCTATTCCACTGGAATTCAAGTGGCTTTCTCAGATGGCTCATGGTCCTTCTTTTTGGCTACCCAATGTTGGATCCTAGTCTCTCTCTACTGTGCAATCCTCCTATGAGTGTCCTCCTTTGGGACACTGCTGCAGCCATTGCTCTGGCACTAAGGTGTCAGTCAAACCCTTCATTTCAAATCCCCCTTTATAGCCCAGCCTTGTTCTTGATTAATTGCATTCCTACCTATGAGCATTTCTGCTCTCCACTGCCTCAGTCTGGCTGCTATGGTACCCCAAGCTGCCTGGAGATCACCACCAGTGGCTGATGCAATGTCTCCTTCTTCTGACTGGCTTTGGTTGAGGTAGACAGGAAGAATGCCAAAATTTTCATCCTTGTGTGTATCAATGAAAAAAAACCTCTGCTGATGACAGGAATGATTGGTGGAAGACACTAGCTATTATTGTATCACTTTGACAGTTGTATTTAGTAGGTTTGAATTTCGTAGTCATTACTCAAATGTGCAGGAATGATGATGAAAATCTTACTTTTGCCATTTCAGTATCTTAAACTCTTCTTTAAAATGTAATGTCTTTCAAGCAGTAGTTAAATAAAAAGTTTTTTCCTCCTCTTCTTCCTCCTCTTCAGTCTTCCCTTCTCTCCCCTAAGTGAATTAAGTTCCCTGGGGACTGATGTATCACCTGGTGTATGTGTGTGTTGAGTGTGAGGATAGGGAATACCTAGTTTAAAAGATGTTCTCTGGTTAGCTATCTCTTGTCCCATCTGGTCTTCAGGCATCATAACTTGACATTTGCTGTGGTTTAGCTGCCCTTACCTGGCCTTGAGGTATCATGAGCTGGCATGTGCTGCTGATATCCATGATGCCTGTTATGTTGTCTGGTCATAAGATCCTATGCATTCGGAGGTTCTCATCTTAATTTCAGGCCTTTTTCATCACCCTGCCCCTAGGCCTCTCAGCAATTCTATATATCTCTTGAGAACTCAAGGACACTTGGCTGTTTACCCCTCCCATGCTGAAACGTGTGGGACCTGAGAGTATGTCTTCAGGCTTTGCCTTCCAGACACTTCCTCCAGCTGTGGTCATCAAAGTCTTATAGCATCAATATTCCTGCAAAGCTTCTCTAAGAGACTCATATTCTTCTTCACTATTTTACTTGAATTCCTATTACTCAACCTATTTGAGTTTTCTAGCTAAGGCAAAATCTAAATCTTAGTCATGTTCTTTTCACCTTCTTCTTGACAGCTAGCTGAAATTTTATTCCTTTTCATAGTGGTAAGAAAGATGCCCTGACATTCAGTAGTAAATTCTTCCTATTTTATGGTTTGTAGTATAAACCATAGATTTTTAAACCATAAAAATTGTGACTTATTAATAGGTTATAAATCCATTTATGTTAAAATTAAATAAAATCAAACAGAATAGAAAACACTGTTCTGTTATGTAATAAGAGTAAGTATTGTTCTGTAAAACTTTTTTGTGTATGTGTGTTTACATGTATATGTGTATATGTCTTGCATGTTGGATCAAGATATAAAACATATTTACTTCTGTGAATTACTGTCCAAAAAATGTTTGAAAGACTCCAGTATAAACTCTGCTCAGCTCTCCAAACTCTGACTTTTTGGGACCTAAAATATTTTTCTCCTTCAAATTGTTCAGCTCTTGCAAATAAAAGTGCTTTGACCTATTGTTGGTCTATGCCATAAAATTTCAGAATAAGTGTTAGCTCTTTATTCCAGATTCTATTACATCTTGCTCTGAGTCAATGAATAGTGCTGAATTATTGAGTAAAGACACTTGTGAAAAGAAGGAAATGAGGGGAAAAAAAGAAACCTAGGACTTTAATCTTGGTAAAATTTCCTATCAAATGATCTCAGAATGTACGCCAACAATTAACTTCCCAAGCTACTTGAGTAGCATTAATAAAAATCCCAAAGCCAGGTTCTACCTCAATTGAGTCTAATTTTATGAGGCTGGGGTTTGGCTTGGACATCAGGGCTCTTAAAAGGTCCCTAGATATTTCTAATGTGCAGCCAATGTGGTGACTCATGGCCTAGAACTGCACTGTTCAATATACTAACCTCTACCTACATGTGAGTCTAAAGCACATGAAATGTTACTAGTCTGAATCAAGATTAGTAACACACTGGATTTCAAAGACTATAAAAATAATAATGCAAAATATTCATTAACAATTTTTACATTGATTATATGTTAAAATGTTCATAATTTGGATATATTGGGTTAAAAATTTACTTTAATTTATTTATATTTTTACTTATTGAAATGTGGTTACTAGAATTCAGAATTACACATGTAACTCATGTTATGTTTCTATTGGACAGTGCTGGTCTGGAGTTTCTTACATGTTTCCAGCCTAATGTCCAAATTGGTCCAAGGACTGCAATTGAGCTGAACCTGGGGTAGGCCAGCTATGGAAGCAAAGGGCTTGTGGCCAAAAATACCTTTCTTTTATACAGACTTTATTTAGTCATAAAATAAAAGAATGTCAAGGCTAAAGAGGACATTGAAATTTATCCAGGTTAACTCCTTCATTTTATAGTAGGAATTGAGACTAAAGAAACGATTACTCGCCAACACAAGAATTCAAACTAATTCAATGAGATTGCTTTTCTCATAATACTGAAAAGAAGACTGTGAGGGAGGAAATTTGAGCTCAGAATACAACAGGGCAAATAAGATAATTGGGAATGGTGAATACTTTGGAGAATCGGATGGGCCTCAGAGAGGTCCTACAAATGGCACTTAGGGCAGGAAGAAGACATTGTGAATCTGAGTGGACCAGGAGGAGATAGTAGAGGAAAAAAAGATACTAAAAGGGAATTGTGCCTTTTATTTCAAAATTTTGCTCCTTTCAGGGAAATAAGGGAAAGAAAACTAGACTTCCTTTTTTGCAGTTCTCATAAGTCTGACTAATACTATAGTATTAAAGTTTAGTGCTTCTGAAAGTTAAATAGGCTTTTAAAAATTAAGAATTGCCCATGTAGAACACTGCCTGCTAAATGGAAAATTCTCTACAAAACTTAGCTATAAACAGCACCTGGATTTTCTAAATGGTAGCACATGGAATAAATCTGGACAAAATTAAGCGT
Organism: Pteropus medius; assembly: GCF_902729225.1. Lineage (NCBI taxonomy): Eukaryota > Metazoa > Chordata > Mammalia > Chiroptera > Pteropodidae > Pteropus > Pteropus medius. Next base: position 7,351,314 of record NW_024342467.1, on the reverse strand, counting down.
ATAATACACTCAGAGGGTGATAGCTTTATAGCTTAGAGTTTTTGCAACTTTGATGGCTAACATGCTTGAGTTGGATACTTTAGACAGGAAGGAAAGTGTTCATTTTCCCTTCATAGACCAGAATCTGTCCTGATGGGCAGTTTAAAGAATCAAGAGAGTAAAATGGGCCTAGAACTCTGATTGTAACTTTTTGACAGCCAATAATTTTTAAAAATAAATTGTTTCATGTATTTTGAGAAAGGTTTGTTTCTCCTATCACTTCCTTATATTAGATTGTTGATCATTTAAAACCAGTTTTCTATGTGCAACATGTAGCAAATGCTAGATTCCTCTTTAAGGTGAGACATTCTGCTTTGGGAAATAAAAACAGAACTTCAATAAGGTGGTTAAAAGAAACTCTAGCCAGCAAAGGGGACCATATGAAGAAATAATTTTGAATTGATATTCTTCTCCAAATGTTATTGGTGTGCTCTCTTGCGCGCGCTCGCTCTCTCTCTCTCTCTCTCTCTCACACACACACACACACACACACACACACAATCTTTGTGAGAAGGCCCAAATTTGATTGAAAATTTTAATAAGAGAAAAGTCTAAGATTAATGTGTTCAGTCAATAAGTTTGTAGACGCTGAGGTCTTCCTTATATCTTGGGGACTTTATTCTTCCCAGTTTTATAAACCAAGATCCACTGCCCAGAACTTTGAAAATAAGATTGCTTTCTGATTGAGTCCCAGAAATGTTTCTTCATGTGGTATAGTTCATTTAAAACCCTAAGGATTAATTTATCTACTTTTCTCAACTTCTTATAGCAGTGGTTCCATATGATCAACTGAGTATATAGTCAATTGCCTCTTTTCAAAAAGAAACACTTTATTGCCCCCAAATTATAGATCTGTGAGCTTAACAGATTGTTCTTTTCAAATGTAAACTAATTTCTTTCTTGATTAAAAAATAAGTTTGTGATTATCAGAGTTTATTAGGATCTAGAGTTGAGGCATAGAGAAGCAACTGCAAGATGAGCAGAAGATACTCTTGTAAACCGGCATCACTAAACCTCACCGAAAACTTTGGAAAACTTTGGCAATTATGCAGTTTGTTGTATAGCAAATTCCTAGCAAGGCTTTTACAGTTCCTGATTCATAAGAAGTTTTTACTTTAAACAAATTTTATAATGTATACAAATCTAAGTTATTACAATAACATTGGTCCAATTTGGTAAGTATGTTATAATAATTCATAACATTGCTAAGTAATTCTTTAGTTAAACATTATCACTTTTATTTGATTTGGTAAAACAGTAACACTTTTACTGTGATTGTTAACGAAACTCTTGGTTTTTAACTGAATACACAGTCACCTAAAATAAAGACTATATTTCTCAGCTGCCCATGTAGCCTGGTATGGACACTAAATAAGCTCCATTTAATGGGATAAAAGTAGAAGTGATGAGCACAACTTTTAGGAAGCATTAATAAAATGAGAGAGTATAGTGGGTTAAATTGTTATTCCTCAAAAGATATGTTCACCTGGAAACTGTAAATGTAACCTTTTTTGGAAAAAGAGTCTTTGCAGATATAATTAAGTGAAGGACCCTAAGACAAGATCATCCCAAATCCAATGACAAGTGTTCTTTAAGAGAAAGTCATAAGGACATTTGAGACCAAGAGATACAAAGGGGAGATGGCAATCAGAAGACAGAGATTGGAGTTACACAGCACAGGCAAAGGACTCCTTGGAGTTATCAGAAGCTAGAAGAGGCAAGGAAGGATTCTGCAATATCTTTTTTTAACACCTACAGCACCTGGTATTCCCAGATGATCTCCCATCCAAGTACTACCCAGGCTCGACCCTGCTTGTCTTCCAAGATCGGGCACGTTCAGGGTCCATTTTTCTCTTGCTATCCATTTTTCTCTTGCTAGAACTAAAAAATGTAGAACTAAAAAATTGTGAAGTGTAGCAAGTTAATTAGGTGGGAAGCGATTGGAGTTATTCTGCATATCCCATTGTTAGGGTCCTTACAAATATAAAATAAAATCAACACTTCATACAGATGTGGTTTTGGGTGATTGAGTTGGAAGAAGCATAGTTTTTAATTGGGCAGCCTGAGTATTTTGGTCATTGATGACCCAATTATATTCTAGCTTTGGCTATTTCTATCAATGAGATGCAAAGAAACACAAATATGAGTCCTTTTCTTTTTCTGTAGGGTATTTTTCCTTCAATAGATCAATACTATTACATGATTTCAGAAAATTCAGTCTTGAACATCCTTGATACTTTTGAAAATTGTTCATGAAAAAATTATTCATACTAAATTCTATTCTGCATAATAGAAACACAACCTTGACATAGAACTGTTGCATGATTTGAGGATTATATTCCTCAAAAAAATTGGTTAAAACATTCATCTTTATTCTTTTTTTGCTTCATCTCATCAACTTAATGAAACCAAGAATGACAAGATACATGAAAAACCTGCATCTCAAGCTATGATTTTATTCCTAAAATCAAATCTATTTTTAACAGCTATTGAGAGCCAGGGACTAATTTTTACACAAAATTATGCATTCATGAAAAAACTGTGAATGAATCTACTGCTCATTAAACGAACATAAGTAAGTGATGGAGTAAACTGCCACCTAGAGTTGAGATTTTAATTCAGTTAAACATGTAATATAAAAATGATTCTATCTATCTGAGATCATTTACTGTCTCATTATTTACATGTACACAGGAGTCCTTTACTTTTGAAAGTTAATGTCTCTATATATCTCGGAGTTGTGCCAAAAAAGAAAGGAGGAGGTAATATTTTTATGAGGAAAATACATGATTACTAGAAGTAAAATATTTTGATATTTATTGGCTATAGTTAAAAAAATGAGGCTTAGGGAAATATATTTAATGTATGAACATATATTAGTGCTCCAATGTAACAAAAAGTAAAATTATTTAGAACGTCTTATGTTATAAATCCCTGGAACAAAAATCTATTTAGCCCAACTCTTCCATTCATAACCTATTCAATTTCCTGCCTCACTTACAGCCACACTGGGGGCCAAAGACTTCTACTGCATGCCAAGATCACTGTCAAAATCCGAGTGAACTATTTAGATTTAAATATAACAGTTATTTGTTCTAAGATCTGGAAAGCTGATATTTTCACTTCCCTCACTAGATTGCTCTAAAATCACACTCTTGTCAGAACCCCTGAAATTAATACCATTTGGGTGATTGAGTTGGAAGAAGCATAGTTTTTAATTGGGCAGCCATAATAGAACTTAGCTGGCTTAATGAATTGTAAACAGTACTTTCTCATTCTAAATTTATACATGCCCACGAGTGTGAAAAGGATTTCTACATCCTAACAACTCATATGTAGCGCAAGCTGTAACTCTGCGTGTGTCATACTGTGAGTATGAGTTTTCTGAGTGAAAAGCAGAGAGTATCTGTGAGATAAGGGTTTAGAAGTAAAGTATATAACTCTTCGCTAGCACAATTCTTCGATTATGTGTTCATCACCTGACTACCCTCATTTTTCAACCTTGACCACGTACCTAATTTATCTTTAAGTCTGTTGGTGCATGGAAAATAGATTATGACTCTTCTGCTTCACATGATGTCCCACCTCTTTCTCCTACTCAGTACTTCCTCATTCTTATTTTCCCCACCCGCTTTCCTAGCGCACATTTATATTATCCTTATTTTTATCCATAAAATTTGTTTTCATCACTCATTCTCCCTTTATTTCCATTATTCTATGTGCTTTGCAGGATCTATTACTTTAAAAAACTTCGTGAACTAGGTGTTATTATTGTTCCCATTTTGAAGATAAGGAAACTTATGCATGAAAAGCTTAAGTAACTTTTCCAAGGGAACATAGGCAGTAAATAGTTAATTCGAACCCCAAAAGGTTAAGCTCCAGAGTCCACAGACTCAATCACTAGGCTCTACTGCTTCCGCACCTCAGCACTTAACTTCCCTATCTACTTCCACGGCACACGAGCCATGAATCTCTAAAGACATCAGAAAACCTAGGTTTACGTTGCTTTAAGAAGGGACTGAGAAAGTCAGCTCGCCTCAGACTGTTGCAGTAAAAAAGCACAATGAATCCAGGCAACACTGCTGTAAATAGAAGAATGGCAGAAAGGATTTGGAATCAGACAGACTGGGATTTGATTTCAGGCTGTACCATCTGTGTGACTAGGTGTGGTTATTTGTCCTTTCAAGTTCCTCTTGTGTAAAAATATGTGTCTATCTTTAGCCTATGTTATGATTCTAATACAAAGTCAAGTCTCTTTCTTTTCTTCCCCCTTTCTACTCCCAGTCATGTCTCTTCCAATCTACTACTGTCTTTTGGCTGGCTGCTCTCTGAACTGGTAAAGATTTGGGGCTCAGACTCTATCCTTTCCCCTCTAATCTCTCCTAATTAATCACTCTTGTAATTTTTGACTCTTGTCAACATCTTGACTGGCTATTTTTTAAAATAAACTCACTAGAAGTAATAAGTAAACCCCTAGAGAAGAAATTTTCTATAGGAAATAAGCGATAACTGGGAAAACTGCAGGTCAATGCAAGGTGCCTAGAAGAAATTTCATAGCTCTCATAAAACTATATCATTGAGACAGCTGTTTCGTTTATACAATGGAAAGTTAGGCAAATATACACATACATTCTACTATCTATCCATTAGTGTATCAATTAGTATACACAGTCTATGTATATATGTGTATATATATGTATATATATGTGTGTACATGTATATGTGTATATATATATGATACAGGTCATAGATTTGGGGGGAATATTAGGTGAGATAATACAAGTCAAATGATTAGCATAGAACCTGGCTTACTGTAAATGTTCAATAAGTATTAGCTATTGTTTTGTTACAAGTGAGTCTACCACTTGATTAGTAAATGCCTGATTAATACTCTACACAAATAAAATAGGACATGCACACTTGAGAAGTGGATGCACCTTCACTTTCAAAATTGTGTCTTTTCAGATTTATATAATAGATTATACTGCTCACACACCACCAATTGTAATTTACTTGAATTTTGATCTATATTAGCTTTTTTTTTTTATACTGTAGGCTTTCAGAATATATCCTATAAGGGGAAACTTAAAGCAATGCCAATATTGCTTCCAAAATATAGATCAGAACATTTGTATATATTAATACATTTGAGAACACTGAAAATATGCTATAAGAGAGTGCATGTTCAATGTGTTCAGCAAACAAAAAAATATTTTCCCAGGGGATTATTTTGTTGTGTATTATTGCCTAATGTCATATCCTACCTAGCATGAGCAAAGAAAAAAACCTGGGAACTGATCTGGTCACTAAATGGGCCTATGGCAGAGTGGCTGGTTCTGTCTGAATTCTTGGAAGTGGCATAAAACATGGCAGAAGTTTCAAGAGCAGTTGTATGACAAAAAATGCATACTTACAATTGTTGCAGAGGAAAAAATGTCAAATCCCCTATGTCCTTGATAGAAGTTGAATTGCAAAATAAATGGGGCAACTAAATACTGTCAACAAGGGTGATCAGGAAAAATATGAATTCACATTATATTCACATATAGTTTACCTTCCAAAGTAACTATTTTTATTAATCCTGTCACACATACGAAGATTTTGCCCCAAGTGTGTTGACACCTTATGGCATTGTTCTGCGAATGAGACCTACAGGGAAATTGTAGGTGTCATAAAAAGATGTAGAGAAGCAGAGTTCGGTGCCACAGGAGTATTCAGGAATACTGCTAGACCCATGAGCCATTAAGGTTATTGAGTGACCCTGGCCACATTAATAAACTCCATGACTGCATTTCCTTATCTATAAGACAGGGATAGTAATAAACCGGTGACATACGGTTGTCCAGAGAATTTAAAAAGATAATACATGAAATAACATTTCGAACAGTTCCAGAACATAGCCTTTGCTCACTGGATGCTAGATATCATCATCATAATTTGCATTGAAATTTTAAAATGGGCCATCTGAGTACGTTTTCCCTGGGAGCCTCTTCCAGTGATCGTCACTGAAAATTTCCAAAGCATTTCAGCTTTGTCATGGAATGATCATAACTTTACCATTTTTTTTTAGCCTGAGATCATTAAAGACGTAGAGTAGAGAGTACTTAAGTACTAGGGAAAGGAAGCCAATAATTATATCTTCTTTACATTTACCCAAGTCTAAAGATTTAAGAATCATGTTGTTTTTGTCAGCACAGCTCCCAAGGAAGTTATGCTAGTTCTTCGTGTTTGAGAAGAGGTTCATATTTTCAAAGCAACTACAAATTTTAATTAAGCAACATCCTTATGAAGCAAGTCAGAACCTTCATCTTTCAGAGCAGGTAAACAGGACACAATGAAGTAAAATAATAATTTGCCTTAAGTCATAAACTAGCTCATAATTTGTATTGACTTCCTGTTAGTCAGCTAGTCTGTGGTTCAATCTGATAGGCCAAGCTACAACAAACAAAATATCAAAATACTCATTTGTATATTGTTATATTTAGCAAGTCATCCATATAACCTTTACTTCATAAATCTGAACTTTGCATTGCATGTTTTCTCTGCCTGAGATGATCTTCCTTCCTTAACATCCTTATTTTTCTAGCTAATTTCTACTCATGCTTTATAACTTAACTCATGCATAGTCTCCTCTAAGAAGCCTTTCCTGCCTTGCTGCCAGATTTAGAGTCTCCTTTTCATTGTTCATATAGCACTCTGGATCTCACAGCCTATTGCTATTATGGAACTCACTATACTCTATTGTGACAATACGCTGTTTAAGGAAAAAGAAAGTCTCCTTTTGTTTTTACATTCTCTAGCACAATACGTAGCACATGGTGTTTGCTCAACAAACATTTTTGAATGAAGACTATAAATGACATATATATTAGTTAAGATAGGAGGAGATATGTCATAAGAACAAACATAGCCTCAGTTTAGTTCTCATTTAGTAGAAACGTCCAAAACAGATCAGGAGGCTCTGCCCTAACAACTCCAGGATACAGGCTGTTGTGAGGCTGAATAGTCCAAAGCAGGTAGACTTCCAGGTTGCCAAGACAGGAGAAGAGAATGCTGGAGGATCGCACACTGGAAATTAAATTTACCTGTGCTAGTAATTTCCACCCAAAAATCACTTACTAGAATGACTCACGTAGCATCTAAGATAGACAATATCTTTCCCTGGCTTATCCACTTAAACCCCAGTCTGTGAGCATTCAATGGCCAGTACCCATGGCTCTTCTTCAGCAGCCTGCCTTTGAGCTACTGGAACTTCTTGGCACAGAAAGTCAGAAATGCTTGGCATTCACACAAAGATACCCTCGAGTGGCTGTTGATTAGTGACTGTTTTGTGCAGGAGTATGAACTCAACTCACTTTCCTCAGCTGAGGACAACTCGAAGGAACCACTTAGCCTCTAGTATTCTCCTTTGGGATAGGGCTAGAGCCTGCTTCCTCTGGGACTTTTGCCTGAGCTTCTACTCTTGACTTTTTTCTCATTCCTGTTTTGTACTCTTCATTCTTTACCAATATCCCTTAAGAACATTCCTTTCTCTTTTTTTCAGATTCTTTTTGTTTTTATTAGATATGCATTTTTTAAAGTTCACTGTCGCTGAAAGTGTTTATTGCAAAATAGAAAAGTGTTATGAAATAACAAATAGTAATAGGTTTCCACCACATGATAAACAATAAAATCACTGCAGTGAGAACATTGAGAGCTCTCTCTGTACATAGTCCACATACTGCTTATCTGTTATTTACCATGGACCCCAGATAACAGCCTGAAAAGCTTCTTTACTACCACCTAACACAGGAGTGAGCCATTCCCAACCATTTCCAGGGCAAGTGCCCTAAATGCTGATTTGAGAGGGAAAATTTTTTTCTGTTCATGACTTTTTCTATTTTATTTTTTATTGAGATAAGATTCATTTGTAACATTATATAAATTTCAGGTGTACAATATTATAATTTGATATCTGTATACTCTGTTTTGTGCTCACCAGCCAAAGTCTATCTTCCTTCTAAGAACATGTTCCTACTAAATCACTTTCACACACATTCTTGTCTTAGAGACTGAACTTGGGGAAATGGACCTAAGATAGTGTCACCTAACTAACGGGTGGGCGGAGAAGTGTAATGAATGCTGTTTCCAGAAAGAGAACTGATATAGGTGAGAACTGATATAGTCAATCACTGAGTAATGAAAAGCAATTTGGTGATTAAACTAAGGACTAAATGACATAGCTTAAGCTATCTAACTCTATCAATAAGGACTGGACATGGGGAAGAAGGAAGACAGGATTGTATGGGGAAATGATCACTGGGAAGAGTGACTTCTCTGTTGAGTAGGATGTTTAGGAAGCCAGGGCAGTAGCCCAAAATACAGAGTTGAAAGAAGCCCTAGGCTTCTAACGTATGTCACTATTTGAGGAGAGATAATTGTGCAGTAATAATAGAGATGAAAGGCAATACAAGGAGTCTATGTCACATCAGGGTGTAAACCGTAGATAGAGAGAAATGTAAATACTAGAAGAAGTCAATTGGATATCAGTCTGATTCTGGGATATTATTTCACAATCGTCTTCAGTCAATAAAAAATGGTGTGAGGATTTGGGAAATAGAATGCAGCCTCTTGGTGGAAAGATGGTAGTAAATTTTATTCAGTCTCTTGATATTAAGAAAGCAGGCTAGAGGCTCTAGTCTTAGTGGATTGCCAGGTAGGGAAACAAAGGCAGACTGCCAGTTGTATGAGTGAGAAACACTGGGAGGGGTAGAGGCAGGCTGCACTCGATGGGCAGATATCTGCCCAGGGTACATAAATACCCTGGGATACTAATCTTGTAGTTGGAGTATTCATCCCAGATTCCTCTGGCTGATTTTCCTTGATCTGGTAAGGCTACACTAAAGCTCCTATTGAATGGAAACTCCTTCAGCAATAAAGACCGAGAAGCTGAATATTTTCTATTAAGGCCTCTGTATTTTGAGTCATAGAGGAGCTTTCCATACACCCATGTTCTAAATGAATTCACCCACGTTTTCCTCTAATAGTTACGTAATTTAATATTTTACTTTTCTATGGGTAAGGTATGCATCTAATTTTGTTTTTTCCAAAAATTCTATATATTCAAATACAATTTTTCAAAGTCCATGCCCCTCCTCCCAGTGATTTAAATTGTCGCCACATTTACAAAATTCTGTATGTACTTCGATTTATTTTTGGACTCAGCATTCTGTTGCATTTGTCTCTCTATTCAGGCATTTACGCTCTACTTTTTAAATTATAAAGTGTTTTAGTATGTTTTATATCACATAAGGGTAGTCCTCACTCATTAGATTTTCCTTAGAGTTTCCCTAGCTATTCTTGCAAGTTTATTTTTCCACGTGAACTTTAGGATGAACCTATGATCATCAAAACACAAAAGCAAAACAAACAACTTCAGGGTATGTTTTGGGGGAATGACATTAAATTTATATATTAACTTGGAGACAATTAGCATCTTTATGACATTGAGTTATTCTATCTAACAGCAAGAGATGTCTTTTCATTTCTTCAGGTCTACTGTCTGAATTTGAGTATTTTAAAATTTTCTTTATATAGGTTAAGCACATTTTTTGTTAAGATCACTTCTAAATATTTATCTTTTTGTTGCTACAAATATGTTTTCTTCAATTATATAATTTAAGTGTTTATTTTTCTATCTGTTAAAGCTATTAATTTTTATATGTCTATTTAATATCTACTACCTTATTAATTTTTTTTCTTATTTGTATTAGTCTTAGCATTAATTCTTTTTTGTGTTCTGGGTATCATATGTCATTAGACATAGTTTTACTCTTTCTTTTTCAATTCTTATACTTCTGCTTATTCTATCTTGTATGATTGAATTGGCCAATACCTCTGGTCTAGGTTTAGTAGCAATGGAGTTAATAGTCATTCTTGTTTTGTTCCTGATTTTGGTGGGAATGCTTTTAGTAGTTCTCTATATATTCATCATATTATGGAAAGACATGTCAATTTATAGAGCTTTTTAAACATATCTAGGCCTGTGTACGGAGTGGGGCCTTAATATCTGTTTTAGAGAAACTTCAAAAGTGATTCTAATATAAAATCTCACTTTAGAATATTCTCCATAACAATATAAGGTATAAGTAAGTAAATTAATCAATTGGACAAACATTAGAGTCACACTTTGTATAGGACCTATGGATACAAAGACAGGCTTCTTTCCTTCAAGGCTCTCAATTTAGGAAAGGAGAAAGACCTACAAATTAATGATTGCATATGATATAATTATTGCCTTATAGAAAGTGTTTCATTAGTAGATGCTGAAAGCTGTCTTTATCTAGAGAGTTCATAAAATATTTACTCATAAGTTTTACCAAATCGAATCTTATAATACTATCTATTAATCTCTGCTTTATAAGTTAATTCAAAATTGGACTTCACCAACAATCACTGACTAAACACATTATGATGTCCCACAGAAATTCTAGATTTCCTTCCCTGCTTCTATTTCATTCCACACATTATTTTCAAATTTTAGCTGTACTGATTATGGCAAGCAATCTAACTCCTTTGTCAATTTCTGGTGTTTTTATAATTATTTTACCATCAAAGACCAATCAGTTGTTTATTAAACAAAGTTATGCAAATAAATATTTTTGAAAGTGAAAGAATTCTTTTATTTTCATTTAAGGATTCACACTAATATTTTAAATATTCTGTACCTACTCCAACTTTGAGACCCATATTTTTCCTCTCAGTGACAACTGACTTCATTTTTTTTTAATTTCTCAGCTTCTTTCAAATTTAGTGGAGAGTAAAAAAGATGGTCCAAATGTTTGGGGTGAGGGATAGAAGTAGAGCTTTTGGAAGAAGAAATGAAATTTTGAACCTAAAATGGGCTATAGAATTTTAAAAATTAGACATATTAGAGTAAACTTTCAACCTCCTATGTACTTCAGCTTGAAGTGGTACAACATATGGATGTCTTTCTCCTTCTTGCAAGCTCCTTCTTTCTTTGTTTGGCCTGAGTTACCTTCAGTTTGGGAATTACTCATCAATTGGAAAAGACAGAGAGGTCAAGATATAGTATGAGAAGAGAAAATACAAAGGTGGCTGCTTAGAACTAATTCTAGATGCTGTATTTCAGGAGAGACTAGTAAAGAGGGTTTTAAGATTTTTTTTCTAGTTTACTAATTCCTGTTTATTAGAATGGAATAAGAGCAAGGGACTCAGGGTAGAAGTTCTTTTTAAAAACAAAGATAATTAATTTGGCTAGGCTGTTATCTTGTAGGAACAAGCTTGCAAATGAGAAATGGGTGGAAAGAGAAACATAGTAGAAGACAATCCAGTAGGCATGTAGCAGAAATCCTGTCAGCTATGGAAGATGTTACATTATTTGCCCTTCTTCTGGAAATGCCAATATAAGTGTCATTGTTGGTTAGTTTTTGCCATTTATTTTTGGCTTTTTATATATGGGGCAGGGGAACTAATGCAGCACTTCACAAGGTAAGTATAATAAGCATATCAATGAACTGTGCGTATTATCTGCTCACAATTTTCTCCCTGACAGAAAATGTCCTAACTCTTTATCAGTGCTGTATGCGTGAGTATGTGGTGTTTTGTATGCTCCTCAGTATCTATAAAGCCTTTGGTGTGAGGAGTTGCCACATCGATCCATAGGTCATTTACTTTGACTTTTTCGACTCCGTGTATACGTCATGTAAAATAACAACTTAAACAGGTGCCAAGCTCAATTTTACAGAATTATTTTAGTTTAAGTTACTAATTTTGTTATCAGGGTAAGACATCTTATGTAAGAAATAAATGATATCAATAAGTAATAACAAGTGATTACAAATGATATCAATAAGTAATGATAAAGAATAACAAGTTACATAGTTCTTGTTTCAAACCAGATTTCTTTGTACGTAAATTTTCCTTCTTGGGGCTGAACACCTAGAGCCGTGTTAATTTGCACTTTTAGTATAATAAATTATCATGAAAGTCTGAATTCTCTAGTCTTGAATATGCGGGGACCAATTCCTGAATCTTATTGTACCCAAACCTTTCTTTTATCTATATGTTAAAGAACAGCAAAATAATGTTTCTGTTTGGTGATCAGGGCCTTCATAGCTTTCTGTGTCATGCTTATCTATCAATCCATTTGTATGCAGGTTTGGATTAACATCATAGCCAATCCCATAAGAAGTATTTGTGAAGACAATTATAGATTCTGAGACTGTGAGCTAGCCTTAAAGGTCAGACTAGCCCAACTACCCATTAAATAGTTATAACCTACTGTGGCCTTAGAACTAAAAATAGAATTTGTTTCTGTGCATTGATTAATCATTCTCATCTGATAACTTGATGGTTTATATGACTTAGGGAAGCAACACTAAATTTCAATTAGGAGTAAAGTTTAACTATTATAAATTTTTCCTAAAATGATCCAGTTAATTGATAACTTTAGCTCCTGAGTTCTCATTACTAGACTTACCAATTAACCTGATAGTCTAGTTATATTCAGTATAAGCCTTACACATTGTTCATTCACTTCGGCCTTAAGAGGATATTTATGATGTTGTCTATTGACTCCAATTACAAGTGTTTTTCTTTCTTTAAAAACTTAAATATACCACATTTTAATTTTCAAACAGATTAGTTTCAAAGAAATCTTTACTATATTACTTTATTGTGTCTGTTATATTTCAAATGAGATTTAAATAATTCCTTTTGGTGCAATAGGTACAATCAACCAAAAACTCTTACAAAGGCTACAAAATATTGCTTCAGTTAGGTGAGCGGAAACTGCACAGCCTCTGTGTCATGCTTATTCAAGCGATAAATTACTTTTTTAGACAAAAATCTTCCTCTGAAATTGCTTCAGCTTTTTCCAAAGTAAAAGGTATTGAATCCATAGTATGGGAACACTTTATTTTGCTTTTTATCAAATACAATTATTTTCCATGTGATAGCTAACATCCCAAGAGAATAAGATGGGTTTCTTATATTATACTGTTTTCTCAGTCATATTGAGTTCAGTTTTAATTTGTCCCAATAAAGATTCTTCACACCCTAGTACTTAATTCTTTGTCCTCTCAACCCAGAAGCTGTTTTGAATCTTAATCTTTAAACATCTGAGATATATTTATCAAATTTGAATTTATTATAAATTTGAGATTATTTCCTTGAAAGTTATTTCTAAATATAGATAAAAGTTATTTTTTAAAGTTTTGATAGAATATAGATACTTGTTTTTTATTATGTTCTTCTTCCTTGAAGTTTCATAAGTCAAGTGAATAACAAGTGCTTCCCATTTTAGCCTCTCTTGAGAAATATGCTAACGATATCACACATATACAAATAGGCTAGGATGTGAAGAAAGTAAAAACAAGAAAGGAATTAAATGACTATTAAGTGCCTTTGGGATTACAAACTCTTAGGAAGCCTTAAAATCTAGGTTAAAAACATCAAGCAAAGACAGACTCAAATGCCTACTCAGGTTGACTATAATCACCTCTAGGTTGATGTGGAAAATGCTCAGCAATTTCTGACACAGAAAGCCATCTGTTTAGTTTATTTTGATTCACATTAGCTTAGGTCAGCTCTTGTGAGTTTATCGTCTTTTAGTGACTCTTTGGGAAGCTACGAATCCTGTTGCTGGGGGGATAATGCGCTTAAACACAAACAAAATCTTGCATACAATTTCAGGCAGTTTTCAGACTCACTGAAGCCTGTCCATTAACTGCATAGGGATTCGAATTAGTCAGTACTCTAATATTGCAAGTATGAGAAAAACAGCTCAGGTTACCTTAAGGCAAAGATAAATGTATTGGTCCATGTAGCTGGAAAGATAGTGAAATAGCTCACAGAAATGAAAAAATGTCTATAGGAAGCAATTGGATCTGGGAACTTGACATCACCAGGACATACTCTATCTGCCACTCATTTCTGATTGTCTCTACTTTTCTTATCATGTTAATATCATTTTCTCCTGCTGCAGAGATACCTTCTTTATGTGGTAGGGAACATACCTGACAGCAGATCCTGCTTAGCAACCCCAGAAAAAACAGTATCCCTGAGTATCCAGGTATCAAAGGCAGAGGTCTCTATCTTAGTTTAGGTTATTTGTCAATCACTAATTGCTATAGCTGAAATTAATCAAGTCCAAGTTTCATGGCCACTGTGGCAAAGGAGTCAATGTCTGTAACTAGAAAAAAAAGAAGATAGATCACCTTAAACACTATAACCAATATCCATGGGTCCTTGTATCAAGAATTTAAGACAATAGAGATAAGGGCCAAGGAATTACCTTTTTCAACCTTTATCTAAAAACTCTTTCAAGTCATAATCAATCAGATGTGAGGAGAGAGGAATAAACTGACAACCAGTGGGAAAACTGAGGTTATATGAAGGGTGTCAGAGAGTGTCAGTGGTAAACAGTGGTGAGCTGGTAAACTGGCTCTCTGGAAAAAAAGTGTATGCATATTTTTATAGATACATATGAATTATGCATTTTACTGATATAAAGAATAAGTGGCATACAGATTATTAAAAATGATACAGTGTTCAATATTTGTATTATTTACATATAGCCAACTGATTCTCTTCTAATGCTTTTGTTGAGTTTTGCTGAACTCTTGTATTCTAGCTAAACAATGGTTACAATTAACAAACAAATATTTGATGAATATGAATGTTGGTTGATATTTTCTTTTTCCTTAACAAGTAAGATGTTAGAACTTCATTCATTTGTCAATGGTATGAGCAACTTCTTTGCTGAATTGGATAATAGTTTTTTAATACTCTAATGATAGCTCCTAAGTTTTTTTGTATATGTGTTATTCACAATGTAACAGTTAGTCATGACACTTTCTCAGTTTAATATGCATTATTAACATGTTCTTGATCACTTTCTTAACTCTAGAAAATCAACAAAACAATAATTCAAGCCTTGATTTGTAAAATCGTCGATTTCTATGGCGCAGCTACTTCCACCACAGCTGGTTTAAGCCATCAACACGACATCACTGACCATAGACTTGGGAAGAGATGTGAACTAGCACACTATTCTATAGTATTTTTACCACACAGTAAACATAAATAAGCTCGACTTCTCCAAGCCATTAGCAAATGAGAGAAATGGAATAATAGTAGACCCATATTGTGTATTATTGGGAGGACTTCATTAGATAAACCCTCTGAATCCCTTATCGCACTGGCTGGTACCTGTCCTAGATATTGGAAGTCCAAGGTCAGAGTGCCAGCATTGTGGATTCTGGGCCTGCTCCTTGCCTATTTTCCCTCAATCTAATTTTATATGAGAATAATGAGACATTCAGTTTAGGTGAATTGTTCTAGGTCACATTAGCTTATAAACTATAGAGGCTGGATTAGAATCTCAATGTTCTAGATCTCTACAGCCTTGTGAGCATCACAACTGCAAGCATTGTTGATTTTCAAAGCTAGAAGTTTTGGGGCTCGTTTCTCAGGGTTTCCTGTCTCCTTCTCAATTTGGACATACTCACCACCTTTATTAAGAGGAGGACATCAGAAACAAGACAGAGTGAGAGACATCAGATCTCTTTCCCTGAAACAACAATAAGCTGAACATTTAAACCTCAACAAAAAACACCCAAACTGCACACCAGCACGTCTGAGCATGGAATATGCGCATAAGAGCTACAAAAGGTCAGAACTCCGAATGTCGAATGTCCACGGTGGACTGGGAGAAATAAAGAAGCGGCCTCTGGAAGCCACCAGAAGAGGGGGAAGGGAGAAGGTGCGGTGAGTTCCCTGAACAGCCCTGCCTGAGAGTGCTATCAGATCCACATGGCTGGTAACAGTGCCCAGTCATCAGGGCAGAAGGCAGAGAAGCCGGAATGGCAGAAAAGCCGGGAAGGCAGAGACTCACTAAAGAAAAAAAAGAAAGGACACAAATAACAAACTCAGGAATGAAAGATGGGAAATAATCACAGACGCCAACGAAATACAAAGGATTATACAAGAATACTATGAAAAAGTATATAACACCAAATTTAATAACCTAGAAGAAATGGACCAGTACTTAGAAAAGTATAACCTTCCTAGACTGAATCAAGAAGAACTGGAAAATCTAAATAGACCAACTAGGTGGATGGAAATTGAAACAATTATCAAAAACTTGCTAAAAAGTCCAGGACCAGATAGATTCACCAGTGAATTCTACCAAACATTCAAAGAAGATTTAATACCTACTCTCCTCAAACTCTTCCAAAAATTCAAAGAGTAGGTAGTGCTTCCCAACTCATTTTATAAGGCCAATATTACCCTGATACCAAAACCTGGTAAAGATAACACACAAAAAGAAAACTACAGACCAATTTCTCTCATGAACACAGATGCAAAAATTCTAAATAAGATACTAGCAAACCGAATACAGCAACATATTAAAAGGATTATATGCCACAATCAAGTGGGCTTCATCCCAGGGGCACAGGGATGGTTCAACATATGTAAATCGATTAATGTGATACACCACATAAACAAATTAAAAAATAAGAATCATATGATCATATCAATAAATGCAGAAAAAGCCTTCGACAAGATACAGCATCCATTTATGATCAAAACACTTAACAAAATCAGTATAGAAAGAAAGTACCTTAACATAATAAAGGCCATCTATGACAAGCCCTCAGCCAACATTATACTTAATGGTGAAAAATTAAAAACCTTCTCTCTAAGATCAGGAACAAGGCAAGGTTGTCCACTATTGCCACTGTTATTCAATATAACATTGGAGGTCCTAGCGAATGCAGTCAGACAAGAGAAAGATATAAAAGGCATCCAAATAGGAAATGAAGAAGTCAAACTGTCATTATTTGTGGATAACATGATTCTCTATATAGAAAACTCTAAAGGCTCTATAAGAACACTACTAGAAACAATAAGCAAATACATTAAAATTTCTGGATACAAAATCAACATTCAAAAATCCATAACGTTCCTATACTCTAGTAATGAAGTGTCAGGAAAAAAAGTGGAAAAAATAATTCCTTTTGCTATTGCAACAAAAAGAATGAAACACTTAGGAATAAATCTAACGAAACATGTGAAGTACCTATATAATGAAAACTACAAGACCCTATTAAAAGAAATTGAAGAAGATACAAAGAAATTCCATGTTCTTGGGTTAGAAGAATCAACATAGTTAAAATGACCATATTACCTAAAGCATTATACAGATTTAATGCAATTCCCATCAAAACCCATTATCATTTTTTAAAGAAGTAGAACGAAAAATCATCAGATTTGTATGAAAGCACAAAAGATCCCAAACTACCAAAGCCATTCTGAGAAAAAAGAATGAGGCTGGAGGCATCACTCTACCCGACTTCAAATTAAACTACAAAGCAGGAGTAATCAAAACGGCATGGTATTGGCAGAAAAACAGAATCAAGAGTCCAGAAATAAACCCATATTTATATGGGCAAATAATTTTTGACAAAAATACCAAAAATATATAGTGGAAAAAGGAAAGCATCTTCAATAAGTTGTGCTGGGAAAACTAGAAAGTCATCTGCAAAAGAAGTAAACTAGACTATTGTCTATCACCACACACCAAAATTAACTCAAAATGGATTAAGGATATATAAGACCTGAAACAATAAAATGTATAGAAGAAAACATAGGAATGAAACTCAAGGATCTTGGATTTAAAGAGGATTTTATGAATTTGACCTCAAAAGCAAAGGAAGTAAAAGCAAAAATAAATGAATGGAACTACATCAAACTAAAACACTTCTGTTCAGCAAAAGAAATATTCAACAAGGTAAAGAGACAACCATCCAAATGGGAAAATATATTTGCAAGCAATGCCTCCGATAAGGGCTTAATATTCAAAATATACAAAGAACTCATACAACTGAATAACAACAAAAAAACGCAATGATCCAGTCAAAAAATGAGCAGAGGACCTGAAAAGACACTTCTCACTAGAAAGCATACAAAAGGCCAACAAATATATGAGAAGATGCTCAACATTGTTAGCTATTAGGGAAATACAAATCAAAACCACGATGAGATACCATCTCACACCTGTTAGAATAGCTATAATCAACAGGACAAATGATGACAAATGCTGGAGAGGATGTGGAGAAAAAGGAACCCTCATACACTGCTGGTGGGACTGCAAATTGTTACAGCCACTATGGAAAGCAGTATGGAGGTTCCTCAAAAAACTAAGAATTGATCTACCATATGATCCAGCAATCCCTCTACTGGATATTTACCCCAAAGACTTGAAAACCCGTATCCAAAAAGAAATTTGCACACTGATGTTCATAGCAACATTATTCACGGGGGCCAGGACATGGAAGCAACTGAAGTGTCCTACGACAGATGATTGGCTAAAGAAGCTGTGGTACATATATACAATGGAATATTACTCAGCCATAAGAAGAGATGAAATACTGCCATTTGTGACAACATGGATGGACCTCGAGATAATCATACTAAGCAAAATAAGCCAGACAGAAAAAGTTGAAAATCACATGATATAACTTACATGTGGAATATAAACCTAAATGCAACAAATGAACAGGACAAACAGAGACTTATGGACATGAACTATAGACTAGTAGTTACCAGAGGGTAGGAGGTAGGGGATAGGGAGGAGGTAGATGGGGTAAAGGGGGTCAAATATGCAGGGACAGAAAGAAATCTAACTATGGGAGGTGAACACACAGTGTAAATATATATATGCCTTACTGTTAAAGTGTACGGAGGAAACTTATTGGATTTCATTAACCAATATCACCATAAAAAATTAATTAATTAATTAATTAAAAAATAAGCTCAAAAACATAGATAACAGTAAAAAATAGTAAAGTAATTATGAAGTGAAGATTTTAAAATATTTATTACCTTTTTTTATAAATGGTTTATTTAATTATAAGTTTATATACTTTGATTTTTTAATAATGACAATATCCAAAAATTGACTAGTAAAATTCCAAGAATGTTAACGATTGCTCATGAGCCAGTCTGAACCAGCTCCAGCCTACCACCCATGATGGTTTGCATGATTCCTTTGAGGAGTTAAGAATAATAACTTGAAATTATTATAGAGAGTTGACATGTGAAATCAAGGTTCTGCCATGGCATCTCTATAATTTATCAAAAATAATATAGTCAATAAATATAGCTAGGTGGATATCCAGTACTAGATACACTCAAATTTGAATGGCTTTACTTTATAGTTTGACAAGTATTAGCTTATTCACCATTTTGGATTTTTCAGATTCATTTTCTCTTTTGTTAGTGCAAGTGACTGAGAGGTTGTTTTATCACATTGACAAAAAGTATAATTTCCATAAGCTTTATTTTTAGTTAGAAAAGGAAGCAAAAGCAGAATCTCTAAAAGCCTTTTCTGCTCTTTCATTGATGTGTGTGATTAGAATCTGACTTCCATTTTTTTGCATTATAAACTCTGTCAGAATCTTTTTCATACTCTAATAATCTTTTAAAAAACTATACTAGACAAAGTAGGACAATGAACACTAGGAATATGCTATTTATCTCAGATATACTGCTGTCTTTCAGTGAATATTGAATATGATTTGGCTAAGAAATACAAATAAAGGAAAATAACAGTGTGAAACACTTTTGATATTTTACTTTATTTTTATGTACTTAGCATTGAATGCTGAAGTGTCTGCTCGTTAGTTTTCTGGCAACTTAAACTCTATGTGCTTTAAGCAATAAAAGAAATGGATAAATGAGAGTAATTGCTGAATAAATTAAGCTTAAAACTAGATTGTCATTATTTAGTCTTTGATGTTATGTTGAGTACAGACTTGTTGCTTTTAAACATTGCACAGTTATAAAAACCTATTAGTTTTCTCAGTGTACATTTTAAATTTTAGTGTCTTTATTTCTTAAAATGAGCAAAGGAAAACATATAATTATGTGAGATAATGTATACCAAATATGTTTTTAAGGGATTGGTTAAAAAGAAAAGGAATAACAAACGAGACTAATAAATAAAGAAAAGATAGTCAGGACCTTAGGAAAAAAATCATCAGAAATGACTGAAAATAATGAAATAATAAAAATAAATTAACGATTCTTTGTGATGTCAAGAATGGAAGACTTTGCAATTAACTCTGGACCTAATTTCTCATAAATGTTCATGTGCCACAGCAAAATAGGCCTGCTGATGAAGTTAATGTATAATTCATACTTTGTGGTATTTCTTTTTGGTGGTTACGGATCATAGGGTCATCCCTTTCTGCTCTAACGGGGCTCAGAGGCAGCCTATGACCATGCTCATGAAGGATACTTTAGAGACTAGGGATTAGCTTAAGGAGGAAGAAGAAGAGTTGATTAATGCCAGACTAAACCAATGTCCAAAGCAGATGAGAAACGGGAGATGCAATTAGTCTAGAAAGCAGAAAAGCATAGTCCTCTGAGGGAGAAAAGCGAAGGAGAACAGAACTGACACAGTTCAAGTTTGGCACCTCACTCGGAAAAGGGAGGCACAGTAAAAGAAATGGACCAGATACCCTTAAATTACAATGTAGGCATGGCCTGAGGCAGGGGCCAAAAGGCACGAGGGAGACTTCTAAAATTATAGTGATGTCAGTGATAAAGAGGCCTTGGCGTGGGCTCTGTGAGATTAGCTCACTGTATCATGTATGTGAATCAATGAGAAAAAAATATATGAGATGAGCCTTTTATAGTCAGGATAAGAAAAGCGTATTTACACTAGAGTATAACTATGGTTAGACTGACAAATTAACAGAAGAAATCAGATGAAACTCTACTGGACTCGTACTCCTATCTCTTCTTAGACTTGAGGAGGTTAGTGGATAAACTGGAAAAACAGGTCACGTGACAGTTTATTTTAAGAGATTCTTATGGACTGTGCAAAGCAGGAGATGCTTGGGGGAAAAGAGAGACTTTTATTGGCCAAAGAGTAGGTTAACTCCTAGATTGGAAGCTGAGCTTGTAGGAGATATAGTAGAAAAAAAGCTAAGTTTCAGAAAAGTCTACTGTCAAACTTATTTTCTATTTATTAGCAGAGAACTCAGCCAAATTAAATAACCCCCTGAGCCTTAAATTCCTCATTTTAAGAATGGGGCTAACAATGTTCACCCTGAGAATTAAAGATAACCAGGTACATGATGCACCTGGCACAGAGGAGGTATTTAATAAACATTAGTTCTCTTGTTCTCGAGTAAACTATTCAGTGTGGGAAACTTTCATCTGAGGTGAGGAGCACTTGTAAGATATCTGCAGAGTGAAACCCGCCCCACAGTCCAAGTGACCAGAAAGCCATTCTTTGATCCAATTCCTGAGCCAAACACCTGACTGTACTCCTCCTTTGTTCCCTATTTGGCCACACCCTTTGGTAATGCTATTACAGTTCTGGGAAGACAAGATTTTCAGAGCAACTGGTCCTGGATTCTGGCTTGTTCCTGTCTCTTATTCGCTCTTTTTTCTATTCCATTAACTTCCCTAGTTTTCTTCTCTGAGTAGACTAAATGGAGCGGGGTCTTCAGCCTGTTCCTCTCCCCCAGAAATCTTTAGGTGCTCTGTGTCTCTATGTGTGTGTCTAATCTGTAACACCCAGGCTGTGAATTATTAAAATGGCTCTCCTTAAAAAACTGTATTTATGGAGGATCTGCTTAAGTAGTATCCCTTGAAACTGTCCTCTTGTTCTGGGAGAGGGGGCAGAGAGATTGAAGATTTTTCAAGTTAAACACTTTCTAACCTCAGTAAGTAGAGTTAGTGTTTTATTCGGGGTGTGTATTGCTACCTGCTGCAGCAACGACTCACAATAATAAAAGGATTCATCACTCATGCAAATTACAAAGACCTTTTTTTTTTATCTAGTGGACAGGTTCTTCTGTGTGATCTGTCTTGAGTCTCTATTATCTCAACTAGGAGGAGAATGGCTACATTCTGTGAATCTGAGCTAGTTACCCTACCCTACCTAGATAGGCAGGATTTGTAATCTCCCTCAATACCCAAAATAGAAAACAAAATGAACAGGTCGACATAGCATCATCATACTACAGAATGATGTAGAGAAACATTATGAAATACTCCCTATTTCTCAAAAGCCAATGTTTTATAGATTAACAACTTGCTTCTAAACACAAAAATGAAATTTAGAAGACAGAAATTCAATTATATTTTCATGGCATAAAGTTTAAATGTCACCAAAACTTCTGGCATAAGCAAGAAGTATAAATTTAATGAATTATCCAGAGGCACAGCTTCAAACAAAATAAAAGCTCTCGTTTAAGAAATTAACAGTCTTTCACCGAGTACTACCACACAAATAAGAGGGTGATGATAAATAACTTAATTTCAGATGAACAATATTGCATTAAAAATAATTCTATAATTCTTATTTTAAGCTTAGGGATAGCCAGAATGGCCATTTTTTTTTCATACAGTTTTAAGCATAATATATACTACAGTAATATTTTGTATAGATTTGCTTGCCTATGATATTTTCCCCATCAGTTTCCTAGACAGTGCAAACAATAATAAATAAAGATGAAGAGCAAGATGGCTTGTATTGATCATAAAATCTGAAGGGAAAGTCAGATTTCATTTATTTCTCTCCTTCCCCCTTTTCTCTGAGGTTAAATTATATCAGACAAAAATGTAAAGATGATTAATATCTCCTTTGTACCTTCTAACCACTAGCGATTGAGTGGTAATAGATGTTTCAATATGAATTCTATAACCCTGTGATTTTAAAAATGTGAATAGTTAGTGCCTTTAAGGTTTTAGTGAATAAAATAATGTGTAAACAAATGAGCAAATTCCATGATTCTATTAAAAGATTCTCTGGTAAATAGCCAGTCATATGCTTTTACCCAGAAGGCAGACATCTTGGTTACAGAAATACAATAAAAAAAAAATGGATTCCTTCATTCATCCTTCTGCCACACCTACCAATAAAAACAAGCACGTCCCATTCAAGGCAGAACATTTAGCTCTCTGTTAGCAACAGAAAGAACACTTCCCCAGCAACAGGAAAACCCGAAAAGGACATCTATTTTTAAAAATAAAATGTGAAGCCCTCAGCATTTTGCTGAATTAGTGAACAAGATAAATCTTATCCATTTAAATTAGGTGAATGTTCTATAGATTTCAAGAATAAATAGCCTGATTTTACATGCTTTTTATTTGATTATTTACTTTGGTTTTTATACACTAGACCTTTTCTTGACATTTCTGCTGATATCTCTTTTCATAGGTATTTATGCACATGACCATGATAATGTAGGAGGTGTCTCATTTTAAGTGAAAAGGTGGTAATTTAAGTTCATTACCATACATAAAAACAGTGCACCGCAGAGTGTGTCTCTGCTCGGTTGAAAGATTTTTTAAAAAGGTAATGATGAATATACTTCTTGAAGGAAAGTGATAGGAAAATGAACTGCAACTTACTTGCTATCATAAGTACCACAGTTTTTAAATTGAAAGGAACCTTAAAGAGCATTTGATCTTGAGCCACAGGGCATTGCCCAATGCCTCAAATAACAAATAACTGTATTAATGTACACAACATATTAGTGTTAATCTAATTATATGTTTCAACCTCTTAACTTTGCAGAAAAAGACTCTGAAGCTTAATAGATGATAAATTTTCATGCTAAGGTTTAATCTTATTTAATTACAAAGACAGAACCACAATACAAATCTTCTCAGGCTTCTTTTCATTCCACAGCCAATATTATGGGGCAAATGTCTAACAGCTCTTCCACTTAATTGTGTGTACATCTATTACAAATAGTTTTAAATTTAAAATTTTTTATTGAAAACAAAAAGAGCACCATTATGCAAAGGTAAAGGCAGGTCTAAGTAACTTTGTGCCAATTACTGAAATATATTACCATTTAAAAACAATAGTGATTCTTAAACTATTTTTTTTTACCATAGTTGTTAAGCTAGTAAAGTAGGAAGCAATATAATAAGTCTTTGATTTCACCCGTACTCTGTAAAAATAGAACTAGCTGAGGTAAGTCTTAAATATGAGGACGTATTAGGTTTTGTCTATGAGTACTGATTCCTTTTCTCATTTCCTCCTTTGGCTAAAGCCAAAAACAGCTCAAAGGTCCATCACAGTTCTTATGATTCACATAAGAAATTAGGGACATGATCATTGAAATATTTTAGTTTTTAAAGTGAATCGATTTAATGTACTTGAAGACATGATATATATACACATATAATTCTGAATTATATAACTAGACACATACATATACATATGTATATATCTCACTTTTTTCATTCAATATTAACTATTGCTAGTTGTGTTAATTTGGGCAAAAAAATTTAACTCTCTGGACCTCGGTTTCCTCATTTGTAAAATGAGAATAATGACATTTTCTATCTTATAAGATTGTTGTGAAGCATTTAAACAGAGTCTGACACATGATAAAAATATAATAATAGGTATTATAATTACATATCTACTATAATATGTGTGTGTGTGTATGTGTGTGTATACACACACTTATTGATAATTTTCTCTATATCCAAGTGGAATTTTTTCTATAAAATCATCAATTGTTTAGGTCTATAGATGAAAATGTAATTCATTATACATTTCCCTTTTTCTCTATATTCGAAGGCTGTGAAACTGTTTTGTATGATATAACATTATACATTTGTCAAAAGTCAGCAAAAAGAGTGAAAATTGTCTGCAAATTTAAAAAAATCAAACAATTTAGGAAGTTGGAGAATCTCAAGAAAGAAAGTGGACTGCTACAGAGAATCTAACAGTATTACAAGTGTATGAAACATCCTCGCTGAAGGAGGTAGAGAAAAAGAGAAGGTAGAGAATTGCTTAATTGCTGAATTAAGCAATTTTGGAAATGATTAAAGTTTATAAAACAAAGGGAACTGTGTCTAGATATTGTACTCCAGTTGATAAAGTTGTTTTGCAAGGGGATATTGATTAACAATTCTGGTATTCCATACATGTATACTGAAATTAAACAATAAGGTAAATGAATGGCAGATGGTAGGAGCCAGGTTTCTCACTGTTGGAGTGAGAATTTACATATTAGCAAAGGGGAGGTGACATATCCTTGAATAATCCATCTGGCAATGGGTTAGAGTTGGACACATAAGTAGAATGCATGTTTAGTTTAATATAAACACAGATTGTTCCATACAGAAATATTCACAGATGGGTGTGTATAAATAGATTAATGTACACGCATATATTCCCTTGCTTTGTCAAGTGCAAGGGCTAAAAAGAAATGACACTGGGGTAGTAAAGAACACATCTGGTACCTAGATCTTGATTTCTAATACCATTCTCCAATAAAAGAAACAAAGTTCCTCAGAGAAATGGCTGAGTCTAGGACTGGGGTATGATGAACCTCGAGTATTTTGTAGTACCAGAAAGTGAGGAAGTATTCAAAAACAAAAACAAACAGAAAAACACCTTGCATTGATGGAAATTTATTAAAGGAATATAAGACTGCAAAAAGAGCTCCCAATGGCCAAAGCTGGGACAATTTGAACAACAAAACAGTATTGGATTTAACCCAAAGAATAAAATAAATGAGTCTTACTCATATATACAAATGATTGAATCAATAAAAAATGAGAAAAATTTCCTATGAAAAATAATTCCAAATAATTAATGTAGATACTGCACCCTCAAGGAGGAGGAGCGTAAAATCCCTGCTCAATAAGTGAGGGCTACACACAGTCTTCTTTCCAAGGAGCATAATATGAAAAGGGGGGAAAAGAGTTAAATTTGCATTGTAGAAACCTGGCAAACACTACCTCAGCCAGGTGATCAATGTCAGTATCAACAGGGATAAATCATGTTGATAGTATGTATCCTCGATAGGTGACCTGGGACAAGTTACTAAACCTCTCATGGCCTCTGAGGGTAGTAAGATCTACTGCGCTGGCATTTTCAATTGTTAAATATATGCAAAATGCCTCCCATAGCACCTGGCCCATAATATGTACCGAAAACTAGTATTCATAATTGAGAATTAAAGGTTTTAAAAGTGCTATAGGTCTAATTTTTGTGATGTAAAAATATTTATTTTAAAAACAATTGACTGGAGTTGCCAGTCATCTAGTATTGACCTTTATATACACACACACAAATACAAAGATATATACATGTACGTATATATAAATGTGATCCTTCCTCTTTAGATATTGGTGTTGTGGAGCTCTTATGCTATCATAGAAGAGACTCGTGAATAGTTGTTATGGTTGTGTCTGTTGTTATCAAAGCTTCATATTGTCTCTGCCTCTTAGACTTGAGTTGCCTCAGTATTTCCTCAAAAAATACTATTCATGAAAAAAGCGCATGCTGGGATATTTGAAGCTAGACATCAGATCACTCATAAACACCCTGAAATTTCTGCTTACTGTTGCCCTACTAAAGCTATAACAAAAAATTAGGATATCCTGCTGTCATCTGTTCTTAGAATGTGTCTCCTCTGTTGGCAATGCATTATTTCAATATTGATTCACTGGCTTTGACACTGGATCTTGTTAATGAACATATAGTACTATTTAATGTTCAGTGGTGGTGACGGGTGACACTGATGGCACTGTTATGAAGAAATTGGAGTTACGAAAGGGCTTCAGAAATCAAAAGATTAAATGTGACAATTGTTTGATAGATGCAATTTGCTTGGGAGGTCGATGCTATACTTTTCCAGTTTTGTAGAAGGGGTTATAGCCAATTTGTGACAATCTGAACATGTAGTGGAATTTTTTTAAAGAAACTAAAAAAATAGGCAAAATAGATATTGTGAATTGTTGCTTGGAGGTTTAGAAATCACTGGCAGTGACCTGTTTAAAAGCATCAGACACTTGATTTTTGCCTCTAGACTCTTTTTGTCATCCTTTCCTGTGTTAATCGGACAGATTGGACAATTGCTGGAAAATCAGACCTTTTGCAACGATAGCCACAGATGTATCCTTATCATGTGTTTCTTAAGATGGATTGTTCCATTTTGTTTTAAATTTGATTGGTAGCCAAAGGACCCAGCATCTCAGATCAGCCTCTTCCAGGTTTCCTCTGTAATTACTGATATGTTTTTAAGACCACATGGACTGAAACTGCAATCTGTACTAAATTAGGTGCTTACTTCTTTTTAAAGCTAGCTGCTTCTGTAAGCATTTTTTTCTCAACTACATTACTCTTAAATTTCTTTAACTCTGTGAAACGACATACCTTATTCACTTTGTTGCTTCCCTTGCTAGCATATTAACTTCAATGCATGCTTAAGATATATATGTATACACATGATTTGTTTTTAACATATTTTATTATCTCCTTTCCCATTACTATTGAAAATATCAGCAGTGACATAAGGTGAAGGGAAAGGTGTAGCTCACAATTGTCATAAACTTTCTCCAGCATTTTAGTGACAATAAAATTCCCCCATAATTGCAAGGTAAGAACACATAATGCCCACTATTTTTAAAAATTAATCTTTTAACATCAAGGATTTTTTTTTTAATCAGTTTTAATTAGGCATTTGACCTTTTCCTTTTGGGGTCTTTTAGGGAGTGATTCACCCATTTGTTTAAGAAATATTTGAGTGACTACTATGTACTCTTCTTGAATTCTAGATGCTGAGAAAACATCATTGATCAAAACAGAAAAAATCCCTGATCTCATGAAACTTACATTCTACTGGAAGAAAGACAGTAAAATAGTATTTATGTTAGAAGGTGTAAGTGCTATGAAGTGAAGCAAGAATGGGAGAGTGCTGGGCTTGGGGCAAGTTATTTTAAATGAGATGGTCAGAGTAGGCTTCCTTGAAAAAGGTGACATTTGAACAAAGATGGGACAGAAGTGAGGGATCTAGCCACACAGATATCTAGGGGAAAGATCTTTCCTGATAAAAAGAATAGTCAGTGCAAAGGCCCTAGAGAAAGAGGATGCCTTGCTGTCATAGGAGCAGGGTACAAAATGCTTAGCAGAAATGAGGTCACAGAGGTGGATGTAGGCTGAGACTTCAGAAGCTAGGTTTTTTAGGTCACAGAAAGAACTCTGGCTGAGAAAACTGGGAGCTGATTTTGGCTTGCTCTGAGGTCTACTGACAAACTTCTAAATATTAAAAGCATATCTATATTACAGGTTGGTATAAACTCCATGTGTTTGTACTTATCACCTTTAAAATAAGTGAAAATGCCTTGTTTCTGAAATGGGAAAAATGTATGATGAAAATGAAATACTGAGGCCAGACACCTAAATTAGTTTTAATTTACTAGCAACTTAAATATTAATGAGCCTCCCTGTTTTCTTATTTACAGGTTGAAACAGTATCTTTTTCCAAGTTCCTTGTTTCTTAATACCTTAGGCCCTTAATATCTTAATCTATGTAGTATTTTCCAATCTCATTTCCTGCTATGGTTTCTCTGTCAATACCAGTAACACATCTTACTGAGTTGCAGGGGTCAGAATTTTGCTGGCCCAGAAATATGGAAATTATGTATCAGATGTTGATTAAAACAAGAACTACTTGGCCTCAATTAGTTGAATTGAGTAAAATTAGGATTTTTCTTCAATTTCTGCCCAGTGACTACCTAAACGAACCATTTTGTTTCCTTTTTGAGGATACAAAACAACAGATAACACAAGGTTTGTAATGTCATTACTTAATGTTTTAAGATTATAAGAGTATTAAGTAAATCTTACCCAATAGTACTATTGTTAAGGAAAGAAGGCGGAGGTGAGGGATAACTCTTTAGTAAAGCGGCAGGAACTATTGGCCCTAGTTTATCAAAATGTCTTTGTGCCCATTGTAAAAAAGAGATGGGACAGTTCTGTAAGTCAAATCTGAAATTTTACTTTTCAGTTTCCTTGGAAACTGGTTTCTACAACGGGGTAACACACTTCGACAAGGGTTCAGGTAAACTACTTTCATTACAATTTAAGTAGACGAGACTGCCTCCAATTCCACACACCGAAACCAGTGGCAGCTTCAGAATGGTGCCTCAAAGCTTCTATGCGCACTGTGTTCTAGAGTTCAGTCCCATTTAAGTTGGGACTGTTTACAATATCTGCTGAAATTTGTTCACTCTGATACACACATTGGATCAAGAGGCCATTAAAGTTGTAGAGACGTCTGTTAAAAAGCAAACGTGGCTTCAATTTTTTTTAGAGGTCTCTAAGTTCTCATTGTTATACCGGGGCCGAACAATTAACTAATCGGCGACAGTCCTAACTGCCAGGATCAGGGTAAAGCCGATATGCCTGTATCAGTTCCACAAACTGCCGCGCACCCCAGTATAGAACTCGCTGAGGATTGGTAAGGACAAAGAAAAGTTTCCGTCGAAGTTTAGAAGAGAGGGGGATAGGGAGAGGAGCAGTTTCAGAGCAGAGTTAAGCCCCAGACCGCAGAAGAAGCCGAAATCTCCCACTCGCTCTTCGGTAGCCGCGGGAACGAGGAAAATGCGAGAGGGAAGTTCTTTTACAGGACATCTGCCGCCCCATCCACGAGACGCGCGAGCTCCACACGGCCATCAGTCCAAGGCTCGGCCTCTGCCGGTCTCCCTTTACCCCAGGGCCGGCCGCCCCAGGCGTGCAGCGGAGGGCGAGCGAACCCCGCAAGCGTGCGCGCCGGCTCCTCTGCTAGCTTGGCGCTGGGGTTTCTCTTCTCAACCCGCGGTCCCACGGCTTCCTGGGCGCCGAGTCCCAGGGGCCTCGCCGCCGGCGCCGACTGGCCCACCGAGCGCCCGTCTCCGCTCGCCTGCGCGCCGGCGCTATGGAGACAGTCACGAGACGCCGGCGGTTCCTGCGCCCGCCAATGGGAGCGCACGTCGCGGGGAGACGCGGACGTCGCTCTTCCAAGATGGCGGCGCGTCCGTCGCGAGCTGCCGGGCCGAGGGGAAGCCAGCGAAGTCGAGTAAAGCCGCCGCCCGGGAAAGGACCGAAGGAGCTGTTGCCGCTGTCGGCGGCGGCTCGAGCAGTTTTCGCTGCTGCTGCGGCTGTTGCCATGCGGCGAGGTTAGGGAGGAGCTCACTTCCCCGGGGTGTAATAATGTTAACAGAGGTAAGCGGCTCCGGCGGCCAGTATTACCTGTGAAATGGGGAACGGGCCGGCGCTAACCCGTCAGAGAACATCATTTCTTTTGCCCGAGGGCCCGACCCTCGGCTGCGGGCCCCGGGGCCTGAGGAGCAGCGGGGATCCTACAAGTGCTCCCTGAATAAGAGCTGTGCTGACTCAACAGAGTCCCACCACCTTCTGCTGCCTGTGCCTCTTTCGCAGTTGCCACTTGCTTGTCGCCCCTGGCACTGGTCTCCCTCTTGCTGTCGCTGTCTTCTAACTCATCGCTTCCTTCATGGTGTACCCTTACACCCTTACACGCTGCTCTGTGGCACCCTTGGTCTCCCTGCCTGGTTTCTGTTCCCCTACGGTTTGCCCTAGGGCTCCCTTCTCCAGTCCCTGGCCTCCAGGGCCCTCCACCTCCAAGCTAGGTTAGCATCCTGGGCTTGTCACTCGGCCAGACCGGTTTGTTTCCTACCCCACCTTTGACTACTTGGTGAAATGGACCTTCTTTTTCTCACAGTGACACTTGGAGACCCCCCCGCCCTTCCACACACACCCAAGTCACCTTTTCGCTTAAATCGTGGGAATAAGAAAGTTCTCTTTAGTATCTACCCTCTTGATTTGCTTAAGGTTCCCTTGGTACTCTTTGTGGAAGTTTTTTCCTTGGTCCTGAAATGGAAGTAGGGCAACTTTGACTAGTCAATCAATTTCTCTTTTCTGGTGCCAATGTCCATTGCAAAAAGCAGAGTTTTTGAAGTAGAGTTTGCCTTGACTAGCAATACTTTAAGGGGAAGAACTAAATTGATGTATTAGGTACTTGACACAGTTAAAAGAGTTATGTGTAGTGGTATATGCTGGTGTAAGCATCAT
Organism: Pteropus medius; assembly: GCF_902729225.1. Lineage (NCBI taxonomy): Eukaryota > Metazoa > Chordata > Mammalia > Chiroptera > Pteropodidae > Pteropus > Pteropus medius. Next base: position 7,320,365 of record NW_024342467.1, on the reverse strand, counting down.
TGAAGATAAATTCTGAAGCTTGCGGGTTTAAGGAAATATCTTAGAAGTTACTCGAAGTCCTGTGAAGATTCCAATGTCAGCTGTCAGGGACTAGTATGGGCATCTTTGGGGCTGAACTAAGAATAGGAAACATTTTAATGGGCAGTAGGAAGTGTTCTTTCATGGGCCAAAAAGGAAATTAGAAAAGTTTGTAGATGAGTGGCTTTCGTTGTGAAAATGTGATGATAAAGGACTTACTTGCTTTTCCTACTTTGGTAATTGTATTTGAGAATCTATGCATAAAACCTGGCATATGATGTGTTTGGTAAATACTGGTTGATTTTAACTCATGAACTACTTATTTGTAGTAGTTTGTAGTTCACTTTATAGTTCTAAATTCCACAGATATCTCATTTCTGGAGTTAATTTGGTTCTCGGAGATTATGGTATATCATAAGCTTCTGTTATTAACAGTATTAGGTTAAAAAAACCTAATAAGTAGCAGTTGTTCTATTTTTACCGTCAGTGTGATATTTTGATGAGAATAATTAGCCTTAAAACAAGTTTCCAGTGGTGTCTCTAATGTAGAATATTTTATAAGATGATCTTTTGATTAAATTTGGCGTAGGTTAGCACGTTTTAAAGAGTTGTAGTTCTTTCACATGAACTTGTGTCTGGTAGTAAAATGATAGTGTCTTAATTTGGACAGATAGAACTTTCTAAACTTTGTATTTTTTTAAAAAATTGTTTCTGTGAAATATTTTAAACAATAAGTCAATGATAATAGTAAGATGTATTTAGCGCTTTGTGTATATGTACCCTGTACAGCTTTTAAGTGGCAGAACCAGGGTTCCAACCTCGGCATTCACTGTCGAGTCAATTAACCATCACATTGGATCACTTCTCCAAAGTAAGATCCAGTTTAAATGGTTCTTGGATATTACTTATGATTTTTAGTAGTCATTTTCTAGATTAGAAAACTGAAGTCCAGAGACTTGTACAAGGGCAAACAATTATTTATGGTAAAGGCGAAACTAGAATCCCATCTCCTGACTCTCAAGGTACAGAACTCTGACCATTTTGTTCTCAATGGGTTTTCAGCTCTTTTGATAGATTTTAAAATATATTATTTTCTTGGCTAAAAATGGTCAGTAGATAAACTAAAAGTTGTCATTACTTAAGAAAGACTTTTTGTTTTACCTTAGCTTTTGCTGTTGTTTAAACAAGGCTCAGAAATCTTATTTTGAAATATTTTAGAAAATTTTACTCAATATTGGTTACTAAAAAATTAGTATTGTGGGACTCATTGCTTTTCTTAGTGCTTATTTTAGTCAGCAAGATTTAGGGGATGCAATTTAATTTGTTTGATATCAAAATGTATAATGATGAACTGTGTTATGAAAGATTCTCAAGCAAAAGTGTGCTCAGAAAGTGGTGAATTGTACTGTTTGGCTCTTTTACCTCTCAACATCGAGGTACATGATATTCTTTCCATTAGGCTGATGAGAAGACCAAAAGAGGCTTGCTTACAATCACATAACAAGTGGTGGAGCCAGTAGTCACACCTAGGTTCTCTTATTCCAAATTGTATGCTGTTTTCGTGGCTTAGTATAGAATGCATCATTAATATTTTGTAGCTGATAATCAATAGTATACTATTTTTAGTTTTTTTTTAAACCAAGGTAGGTATTCCAACTATGTAAATACATAACAATAACATGATAATGGTAAACATTTACATGAAACTTTTCGATTTTGCGTTTTGTCAAAGTAAATGTTTGAAACCTTTGCAGAAATGAGAAACCATGCAAGTGATCAACTAAAGGCTATATTAAGTTAAGCTAAAAGAGAGAATTACTCAATTGAGCTTATATGTACATTAAACTTTGAAACCTGTGAAATATGATAGATTAGTATGAATTGAATATATAGCTCCAGTAGGTCATCTAGCTTTTTTTAAATTACCATCCCATTAAATATTTTTTTCTTCTGCTGCCTTTGCCCTGTTAGGACTTCTTACTCTAAATGTTAGTTCTAAAACATTTGGCAAAAAATTTGTCATAGTATATTTGGAAATTATTTAATACCAACTCATCTTCTACGTACCGCCCACCCCCCCTTTAAAATAAAAGTAAACTTCCATATGTCAGAATTAGTTAGGTATGGGATGTTGACCTGATAGTTTGTTTCAATTAATCTGAATTTTGACAGCATTGAATATAATGAAATACATATCTGTGAGTTTTCATTACATACACTTTTGTTGACGTTTCAAAAGTTATTAAGGTTATTACTCTGAGCATTTATTATTACAGAGAATTACAGTTATAGAAGATAATATGAAAACATGCTGAATTTGTACCAGTGCTATGGCATGCTCTGGAGATTGTTTTTGTATAAAAACCAGTTACCAGCCCATTGACAGTTGTCTTATGCTTTTAAAAAAAGTGAATAAAAATTGTAGTTATTTAAACTTAATTGTTGTTTGGGTTGTATGCAAATGTGGGACGTTAGTAAATGTTAAATAAAATAGTTTATGTGTTACTTTCATCCAGATTTATTGATTTTTATGTATTAGCAGTACTTGATTTTATAGTGAACAAATATGCTACAGATGGGAAAAGGTGTAAACTGCAGCACTTTTAGAAGTCTCAGGTTAATAGTTAAGGGGGTAAAATTTTTTGGTTCAGAAGAATTTAGAAGATATTTGTCTAAAGAAAATTAAATAGATTTCTTCTCTGGAGAACTGTTCATAGCTTTTGATAGGTGATTTACTCTCGAAGAAGGTGATGGAATTTTGTGTCATACTGCCAAGTTGTTTAACCTGTAAGTTCTGTTTCTCTGGTGGATCTTGACTAATATAGAGACATATAGAGTTTCTTGTATTTCACTTTAGGAAATCCTGAAATGTGATGAGTTGTGCATCAAGGAAGGGGATCTGGAATTGCAGGGCACTTTTTAAAAACACACACACACACACAATACCACACACACACACACACACACATTCTTGCTCATAGGTACTTAGTAAAAAATTATGATTGATTTTGTTGATTAATGTATTTGTTAATGGAAATACTCTTGGGATGAGTTAATCCTTAAAACTATACGAGCTATTTCTTTAATTACATATTAATGTCATTGTAAGGGCTACTAACCAGAAAAAGAACCTTAGGTTCACTGGCATTCAAAGGATGTTCCCTTATCATGTAGTGGTTAGGATTCCTGGTTTCCTGGCATTCAAAGGATGTTAAGAGGAAGGAAAAAAATTTTATAAGAGAAGTGGAAGGACATTACTATCTAGAATGAGGCCGGCTTGCCACTCTACAAACAACATTGTTTAGCATATTTTGACAAGCCAAGTTAAATATTGCCAAATTTTTCTCAAGCATTTCAAAGGGACTTTGTTTCTTTTTCTCCATTGATTCCAAGTTCTCAGTTATAAGTAAGTTATACTTAGTAATTATTTTTATTGTATTTTATCTTTCTAGCACACATATACCCTTTGTTCATCACTTCTGATGGGAAACTAGCTAGCTAGTTGATAGAACTGCAAACAAATGCAAATATATGTGATATTTTAAGTTAAACCCCAAAACTTTATATTAGGTAAATATATATCCTCCATTAGGCATTTTGATATATTACAGTAGAGGTTTTAGATTTCTATAACTATTCTTGGAAGTTCTAGGTAGGGAGATACCAGAATATATGACTCTAGTGTTCAGATGGATTGTTATAAGGTTTGTTGATCAGTTTTCTGTATAAATTAATAAAGAATAGTTTTTTAACTAGTCCACTGTGTTATGTTTATTGCTACAAGTTTACAAAATTATTTTATTTGAGGAAATATGGAATTAAATTTGGGAGACTGGGAAATAAGTAGAAATGTGTATAGTTTTAAACATTAAAGGCATTGGTTTGTGTATCATAAGGCCACTGCAAAACATATGGCTTTTCATCTTTTTATGTAGTAATTACCAGCATGTTAGACTTTTGCAGATTAAAAGGATGCTTTATTTTTTAATTTAATCACATTGTTAGCTGTGGTCATGCTTACTTATGTTTATTGTTATTTCTAACTTAATTATGGAATAAAGAGAATTCTTTTAAGAGCAAGAGGAGAAGAAAAAGGGTATGAGAGGATGTTTGAAATAGATTGCTTTAGGTGGTATCAACTAAGCTGTGTGAGCTGAATAATAATGGAAAAGGAGGGAGCATGAGCTTCTGGAGGAAGAATCAAATAGGTTCTATCACGAAGAGGAGGTTCCAGTGCTGGCCACTCAATAACTAGCCATTTGTTGGCAAAGCTGAATGACTTTGTGGTATTCTCTGAGTGAGGTTCTCAGAGTGTGGCTTTTTAAATTGTGTTTTGAAATTCTGTAGTTTTACAGACCATCAAGTGTTCCCTCAATTGATGGTAATCTAAAGTTGATTTTCTACTTCTGAGTCAGTTTAATGTGGATATTACAATGCCTTAAATGTTTATGAGGTGAGGGAACTTTGAACAGCTCTTAAAGATACCATTTAAAAAAGTGGTCGAAATTGAGTGAATAAATAAGCTGGAGTCATGGTGATGCTTACTTATGTCTATCAAATTATACCTTCCACAGTAGTGAAGTTAACAGACAAATGACCTATATGTTAAGCATTATAAGGACGAGTCCCAACCTCACCACTTGTTTATGACGTGATATCGGGGAAGTTGTTTGAACTTTCTGTGTAAAAGTTCTTAGTTTCCTTCTGTGTAAATTGGGACAATAATAGCACCTTCCTAAGCTGCTCTCACATTGTTGTGAAGATAGAAGAAAATAAGAGGATATATAACTCTGTAATTTGTCAATTATTATACAAATATTAGTGGTTAATACATCAGTTTATTTCCTATATGCCTTGCACTAATATGAATTTAAGTCCTGGGCTCCACCTAGCTTTATGGCTTACTAGCTTTTCAGTGGGTGAGTGGATCACATGAGAGAGAGGGATCCCTGACCATTGGTGTAGTTACAAGAGATGCAAGGAATAGATTAAAAAAAGTGAAAGGGAAAAAAAGACAGAGCATGTTCTGCAAACTGGTAACAAAGGCAGTTTATTGTGTGGTTGGCAGACTGATTCCAAAGAATTTTGGAAAGGGAAGTTACAAAATATTTTGAAAAAGATTACTTATTTGAAGGTTAGCAGTCATTTGTGTATACGTATTCTGAAATATTTGTGAGAAATCTTTTATTTTTAATCAAACCTGGTAAATTCTTAAAATCCTGGTCCATTCTTAAAAGGAAAAGCTGTTGTTTAGGACGATTTTATAAGGCTTTGATTATAATTTGTACTGAATATTAATTTTTGTGGATTAATTTGTTCAGCAAACAAATATACACCTACTGTGTGATAGGCACATGCTAAGTTCTGGTACTGAAATGGAGAGTCAGACCTGAAACCTGCCCTCAGGAAATTCACTATCAGAATTAAATTAAGCCAGTTTGGCCATCTTTCACCTGAAGCCTTGAGGTCTTTTGTCAATAAAACAAGTCGCATAATTCAAGGATGAAAAATGAAGTAGAAAATGTTGGAGCATGTAATTAAAAGGTAATTAGCTTTATAACTCTAGGTAAAGCTACCAATTTGGATGAGATGGCAGCTCTAAAATGAGCTTCTTGAAGCAGGAGTCAGCCCATCTCTAGTGTCCAGATTTGCTCCAACCTAATTCACGATGAGAAGTAGGGGTGGGGTGGAAATGGGAGAGGACAGAGAAGCAGAAAAATCTGTGAATCATATATATTTTTTTCTCTTGAAAAGATTCTTTAAATTTCCTTAAGAGGTCTACCACATTTTACCAAAAGACCCAGCTAAGTTCCATTAACCCGATGAAAGTAATACCTGTCTGCTTATTTTACATTTCTTCCCTGCTTGAATGTAAACTCCTGAAGGTGGGGCTCACAGTTGTATTCCCTGTGCCCAGAATAGAGCTTGACACTTAGTAGTCCTCATTAAGTATCTGTTGAATGAATGTCGAATATTCCCTCCAGTAAAATTAAAGTAAATGTGAAAAATTACTAAGACATACAAGGTCTATGGTAAATTTATATTATCACATTACCCTTCAAGGGTTGGTTACTGTATATGTCCATTAAACATTTTTTAATAGTACGCTGTGGTTTGATGTTGTGTTTGGGATCACAAACTCCCTTCTCCAAGTTCAACAAAAAACTGTAACATCAGGCTTTTAGTTAGAATATAATTCTTAATTTTTCCTACAAGGAAAAATCTTATTAGGTTGATGTTATTTTCGTATAACCAATTATAAATGCAAGAACAACTTGAATTATATCTTGTATCTCTTACTACTACATTTTTATTATGGTTTCATGTGTACCACTTAAAAATGTATTCCTGAACTAGATAAAGCTTTTTTTATAATAGTCCAACTATGCTGATTTTTGTGGTACTTCGTTGAGTATTTCACAGTTTGTATGATCTTTAATGCTGTCTTGATAGTTTTCAGGTATGAGTAAAAATTTAGTCATGGATTTTCAAGGAGGGCAGCTGCTACCACAGTCTCTTGACCAAAATACCTCTCAGTGTCACGGTTAAAGATAGCATTGATAGATCTTTACAACCATCTATAATTCCATTGTATGTTTAGACATAATATGTGCCAGAAGAGTTCAATAAAGTAATTTTTCTCTGTTCAACTGTGAAAATTAAACTGGTTTAATGATCTCTAAATTAGTACGAGAGACCTATGGATATCAAGTGGAGTAATTCACAGTTGTTGGCTTATTGCACTTTCTCCAGTTTGCTGAGGGACCATTTTGGTCTGATGCTTCTATAAAATCCCTAGGGTGAATCCTACTTTGCTTTTGACCTTAGCTCTGCATTGTTGGAGAGTCCTTGGGTGTTACTCCATTTAAACCTGAATTCCTTTTGCTCCTGGAACCCTGAAGCTATTTTTAGCCTGGCTGTGGTTTGGCACATTAGAGAGTTGGATGACAACATACATATATGTAGAATGGCTTTTAAATTCACTATTATTTGAAGCTTGGAAAACTTATAAAACTGATTGAAGCTGTACAGTTTTAGTGGAAGAGTTAAGAATGAAGTAAAATTTCATCTCATTTTAGATTGGGAACTAATGGTCTGATTTTAAGACATGATATTATGTGTTCTCCAATGTTTCTCCAAGTCATTATATTGTACTTCAGAATTTGTTCTTGATTTCCTGAGTTTGAGAATGACATGCATTTTGTTCTTGGGTTTTTTCTCATGGTGTTTAATCACACTATTAAATATAATCAGCTACTTGTACATCCGATGTTAATTATTAACATCTGATGCTTTTTCTTGAGTAATCGTACCCAAGTGCTCAATATTTAAACTGTTGGAATAGTCAACTCCTGGTAAAAGTTAGCAAAATAAGAGGAAATAGGCTGGAGGGAGGTTGGAACTTGAAAGGTAGAACACAACAAAGAAACAAAAAGAAAATGCAATAATGTACTTTATAAATAGTGGATGTGTTGATTATATAAAAATTTTGGAAAAATCAGTTAGGCTTTAGAGTGTTGGATTTTATGAACCAAAAAACTCTACAAGTTAATATCTGATAGCTCAGACTATTCAGTCAAATAACAGGCATTAATTAGAATTTATAGAACTGCCATTTAGTGAGCTTGTCTTTCTATTGGGATTCAGAGTGTTAATCATCTATATCTATATATCTATATCTATCTCTCTGTATATCTTTCTATACACACACACCTCTTCTAATTACAAGTTGAACATTCCTAATTCTTAAAGAAGAATGTATGCTTTTGGTTAAGAGTGATGACTAGTGTCTGATTATTTGGATTTGAATCTAAATTTTGTCACTTCAGAGCATCTTGACCTTGGAAAGTTATTAACCTTTTGAGCCTGTTTTTTTATCCTGTGTCACTTGTCAATTAATGGTACTTCCCTCATACGGTTGTTATAAGTATGTGAAATAACACATGTTAAGTACTGTGCGCACTGTTTCCCACAGTAACACTCAATAAATAGTAGGTTTTATTACTATTTCCTTAGATGTAAATAGCAAGTGGTTTATTTTTATAACTTAGAATTCAATGTTTAAAGTTGTTTTCTGTGTTTTGTCTTTTATTGAGGAAATTTTAAAATGTCAAATTAAACAATGTCATTTTCTTTGACCCAGATGATCTAATTCTTGCCTTACTTTCGCTTTCTTTTTTTTATTGACTTTCTAATTTATGTATTGCATTAAGATCTAGATTTAGACTGAACTCAGGAGGAAATCAAGAGAGTTGATATTGGCCAATTCTGTGTAATATGAATTGGTAATAAGTAGAACATTTTACTAACCAATATATTTTTTCTGGCTATTAAAGTTTTTAATTGTAGTATAATCTCATATTATGCTTTAAAACTGCCAGTGTTATATATAGTTTTCTGCTATGGGAAGTACTATGGTTCTTGTCCATTCGATAACATTTTATGTAAAATAGCTCTAAATTTATATAAACTCTTCTGCTGAGTTGTTCCTTTTATAGGAAATAGAAAAGTGAGGAAATCCTTTTGTAAAAATATGTAGTTGGCTTGATTGGTATTAGTAGAACTCTGTTGCGGGTTAAGAAAAGGATTTAGGACTAAGTTACAAATAAAATTTGTACTTATTAATCTAAATATGGATATTAAGCATATAAATGATTTCAATCCCTTATATAACAGCTGCTTACCTGCATTCATGTAGTAGTACAATAAACTCTTACACTCAATGAGTGGGATATTCATGTTATAATAACATTTTACTTAGCTGTATATATGCTGTTAGGGTCCTTTGTGGGTGAATCTATGTGTCTATTTTTCTTTCAACACTTATTTTTTCCTTCTTGCTGCTGTCACTTTGTGGGTGTGTTGATTTTTTCCTCCTCCTCTGTCTTTTTTTATTCTCCTTTACATCTGTAGGTCTGCACCTTGCTCTCTGAGGGCTTTTCCCCCAATCTTTACCCTTTCCTCTCATCTCAAATAAATCAAACAGGCCACCGTAGATTATTTAACTTTAATTTTTAAGTTATACTCCACTTATGGGTTTAAAATATTTTTTCATCATTAATTTAAAAGGTGACAAATAAAACACAGATATTTAAAACTATACAACTCAGTATAATTTCCTTTTATGATTTTATACCTCTTTTCTGAATTTATCTTGATTTAAAAGTTAAATTCACAATCTCTGAGTTAATGAACACTGTTGATCTTTATTTTTTTATTGTGAACTAAGGGATCTTGTAGTACTTTCAGGGTCATTGTTTTAATTACAGCCTTAAGGAATGTGAAGGAAATGTATCTGAATCTGTACCAACTCTAGAACATACCCTGAAAATTATCTAAATATAATACCTGCAAAATCTACATCATATTCTCAAAGAGTACCAAGGACTTTAAGATATTAGCTTGGTTACTTTAGGTTTTTCTGATAAATTGAATTTTTTAATCTTTAATTACTTTTATTTGATTAGTCAGATATTGTGTGCTGAATTTTGCCCCTTTTTTATCTTCCTCTCCCTTTTTTAAACCTTCTTGAGAGTCTCTGTTAAATAATGGTTCAGAACATGCTTGAATTTTATACTACGCTCAGTTCATGGTCCAGTTCTGTGACTTAGCTGTTTTAATAATATAACTTATGTCATAGAGTTGTGAGAATTAGATATATGTAATATATATTTAAAGTCTATATATATTTACATATATATTTATACTGTATAAGGTGGTTAACAAAGGTCCTAGACAATACTAAGCATGTAAGAAATGATGGCTTCTATTGTGTTAGAGGATGCTTCTTTTCATAAGAAAGAAAAGGTAGGAGATTGGTGACAGTTCAGTGTTTGGCTATTCGTTGAAGATCTAGCTCTCTAGATTGATAGGCTTGTGTTGTTTGATTTCTCCTTGGATTAAATTATGGGGAAAAGTAGAAGTTGAGTAGTGAATATTGGGACTTTTATTCTTGTATTGTTATGGTCCTATATGTATGAGGGAGACATGGGACCATTTATGAATATGGTCTGCTTTATCTTGCTTCTGCACCAGTAAACTACTAGGGTAAAAGTTTTGTGCACGAAAGGAGAGGAATGTCTTTGTGCATGAAAGCTTTCTGATGTATAAATTAAATTAATTCTTCCTAATTCTCTTTTGTTGTTAAAGGAGCTTAAGATGAATTGCCATGTAATAGCTTATTTTTCATGAGGTACTAATAGAGAATGGTCTTGATGTTTGAGGATCTTTATATACTATGACGTGTCCCAAACGGGGTGGGTAGGCAGTAGACAGATTATTGGGTTAGAAGTGCCAAGTGTAGTACTGTGTATCATAATAATATATTTTATTTTAATTTAGTGTCACAGTGACAGGATGTAAAGAGAACAAGGTATTTATGCTATAGGAGGAAAAGAATTGAGGAACCTGGATATTCAAGATTCTCATTTCCTTTTGATGTTTTCTTTGTGGCCTTGAAAGGTATAGTGGAATAATGCCCTTTTCCCCAATAAAACTATTTCATAGTTATTTCAAGAAATATAATGAATTAAAGTTCTCTCCATTACTCAATGAGCTTTTAAAAGAAATGATTTAAATATAATTTTTTAAAAATCATTTTTTTAGATGTAAGAGATACAATTTATAATTTTAATTATTTCTAAGAATATGATTAAAATTACTAGAAACATAATTTGCAACCTTTTTAAATTCTCACAGACTGTTAGTGGAAGTTCAGCTTTTTTTCTTTATTCATATACATTGACCCTTCTAGGTATAGGAGTAGCATAACTGTTAGAAATGATATCATTTAAATTCAAAGACTTTTTTCTGTTGTTATGTAGTTATGCTACTCCTATACCTACTTTTTCTACTTTTCCCCAAGTAGGTTATACAGGGATCTCCTTTCTTTATGTAGGCATTCAGAACTAATTATTATTTTTCAAATGAAGGTAGCTTTTTTGGTTGGTAGTTTTTAAAATAATGCATGCTTATAAAAATTTGAAACAAAGTACAAAGAAATATTAACCACTTGTAATTTTATCATGCAGATTATAACCACATTTAATATTTCCTGCCTTCGGTATTCTGTATTATATTTGTACACTTTTAAAAGTAGGATCACATATACAAACAAATTCGTAACCTGCCTTCACTTCATATAAACTTACAGGATGTCCATGGCCATACTACCCTGAACACGCCCAATTTCGTCTGATCTTGGAAGCTAAGCAGGGTCGGGCCTGGTTAGTTCTTAGATGGGAGACCACCTAGGAAGACCAGGTGCTATAGGTGTTAAAAAAAAAAAAATGACAATTTTTTTATGAATATTTATATTATCAGTAAAATGGTTAATGTTCAATTGTGCACTAAAAGAAGACTCTGTTACAATTAAAGAGTCATTGTAGATATGCAAAATGGCTCATTGTTTAGAAATATGTTATTACAACTGATTATTTAGATTGTCAGTGGAGAGAAAAATCCAGAGTATTATAGGAAACACCAAGAAGGCATTTGATAAAATTCAGCTTTTATCCTGATTAAATAAAATAGAAATAGATGAATACTAGACTTTATTTATACTTTTTATACTTTTTAATCTTATATTTAACTTTTAAAAATCATGAACAAAGTTGACTTATAATTTTTCATCTTTGCCTGTCACATAGGTGAAAATTATATTCTTGCTTTAAAAATTTGGGCTTCTTTGATTGCTGGTGGGGTTGACAGTTTTTCATATGTCAGGCCATTTGTATTTTCTGTTTGAATTTCCTGTTCCTATCCTGTTTTTCTTTTGTAGTATTGGTCTATTTCCTAATAATTTATAACATCTCATGGATTTTAACCTTTTGCTGTATACGGTGCATATCTTTTTACAAGTATATATATTTAAGTTTATGGAATTTTTTTATTAATATAAATAAGTTTTATGTTGTTAGACCATTTCTTGCTTGCCCCAAGAGTGCTTGCTGCTGCAGCGTTTACCCCGAGATACTTGCAGATTGCAGTCCTAACCTTACCCCCAAGGTTTGCCATGAAATATCTCGCTTTTATTTTTATTTTCACATTGCTCTAGTATATCGATAGTCTTTGGAAACAAATGACATCATTCTATTTATAGCATTCTGTTTTTAGTAGTGATATTTCCATTTACAAAACATAGTAATTCTGGATTGCTGAAAATGTCAAATCCTAGAAAATGTAGCATTCGTACGTGTGGTGTTAAGTGAACGCTGGCAGCGAGCTGCACTTTTTTTTTCCCTAAACCGAAAAAGGGTTAAATATGTGAATCCTTTCCTACATATTTTACCGTTTTTAAAAAGACCTTTCCTGGCCCAGAGTTATACAATGATTTATAATTTTTTTAGTCAGAATTTCTAAGCTGTTTTTTGCATATTTTTAGTATTTTTGTGACATTTTATTGGAGAAAAATACTCATAATTTTTATCAATTTTTTATAATGCAAAATTTCAAACATGCAGAAACCTTGAAAAAATTGCTGTCAGCACCTGTGTACCAGTTACCTAGATTTGCTAACATTTTGTCCTACTTGCTTTAGATCTGATTCTCTATGTGTCATTTTTGTTGTTACAGCTGAACCATTTTAAAGTAAATTTCAGGTATTATGTCACTTCTCCTCAAAAATACTCTCCTGAATCTCCCGAGTAAGGATGTGTTTTGCTATAACCACAGCATTATCGTCATACCTAATAAAATTACCAAAATCCTTATTATTGTCTAATATTCAGTATATACAAATTTCTCCAGTTTTAACCAAGATCTAATTTAGCAATATCATTATGTCTTTTTAATCAGAAATAGTTAATCTCCCCATCTCTCCTCCTCTTCCTCCTGTTATCCTCTTCATTATTGTGGGTGGTCGTCTTGTGCATTAGGATGCTGCGTAGGTACAGCAACATCCTTGGCCTCTATGATGGTGTTCTACCTCCTCCCTCCATTTTGATAACCAAAAATGTTTCTGTGCATTGTGAAATGTCTCCTAGGAGGCTAAACTGCCTCTAAGAACCACTGTGTTAAGGTGGTACCTTTTCTGTACTCTATTTTTTGAGATACTTATTTCTTAGAATTGTTTTTATTGAATTTATTCTATTCCATTAACCTTTGTGTCTATACTTTCCTGTTGTTTAACTAGTAAGTAGTAATTTTAAAAATACCTTCATAGAGACATAATTCACATAGCATACAATTCATCCAATTAAAGTGTACAATTCAGTGGCTTTTGGTATATTCCAAAATACACCAAAAGAGTTGTTCATTTATTGCCGCAATAAGTTCTAGGACTCGTTATTCCAGATAGAAAACCGTTACCATTGTGCTCATTTTAAAACTGGGTTATTTCTCTATTTCTTATTCAGTCTTAACAGTTCTTCATATATTCTAGGTGAAGTTCATTATCAGATACATGATTTAGAAATATTTTTTCTCATTCTGTGAGTCGACTTCATTTTTTTGGTGGTATTATTTGCAGCACAAAGTTTCTAATTTTGACACAGTCCAATTTATCTGTGTTTCTTTTGTTGATTGTGCTTTGGTGTCAAAAGATATTTAAATTTTGCAGTACATTTTATTTAGCTTTAAGAGATGGTCTCAAGTAGTATATAAGCAAGACAAAATAGATAAAAGTGGGGCTGAAATTAAGCCATTACAGTTTTCTCCAAGTTGAATTTTGAAAAAAATTTTTTTTCATGGATTTTATTATCACATCTAGATGGTGTGTGTGTGTGTGTGTGTGTGTTGTGTGTGTGTGTATGTGTGTAGAAGACTTTACTGAGAATTTGAGGGCCAAGAAGGGTTGGGGTTACATTGTAGCAGTGTTGAATAATTTAATAACTATGCTTTGTAGTGGGAAGCTAACTACAGTAACCTAAGTCCTAATCTTAGCCATACCTACAAGGGGAGAAAGAAGCCTCTGAAAGCAGAAACCATATCATACCAACCCTGCCCTTCTCTGCTGGTGTAATCTGCTTATTCCTCTTTGCTGAATTTCTGTCTGCATTATCTCATGATTATCTGGGTGCTTGTCCATGATTTTTTCTTCTAGCACATTCTGAAACTCTGGGTCTTAACTCTGGAGATCCCTTCCTAGGCTGGCTTGTTCTTTGAGCAGTACTACAGGTTCAGGAATTACAGCTCAGATCATGATATTCTTGAGGACATCTCTGTTTATGGTCCAGCTGCCTCTTCACAGTCACTTGCAGCCGTGTGTCTGCCTTTACACCTCCATGATTATTAAATGTTTAAAATTTTTTATTTAGTACTTAAATAATTAAACCCTGACAGTATACAAACACATATCTATTTATCTTAAGATTTTCCATATGCAAATCTGTTTTAAAGGTCATGTGTGTGTTAAGCTTTTTCTTCATTATTACCATAATTTGGCCAACTATTTTGTTTTGATTTCTCAAACAGGGTGTTAGTTTCATGTTTTTCACTTGGTGGAGTGGTAGTTTTAGGACAGCCTTTATGATCATTGCTTGATAAAAATAAATGTTAGTAATAGTGTATTCATTTAAATATTTAAAATGTCTGTTAATCGAATGTTAATAAAATGAGTTAAGGATATGGTGTGTCTTTTGTAAGAAAAGTGGTATATGCACTCTAGAAATAATATAGTAGTATTTGCAATATATTTTTTGTTAAAAAAATTTACATGCTTCTTGAAAATTAAACCCAGCAGAAATATAATTAGTAAAAAGTAAAAGTATTATTTGCTTTCTCTTTTTTAAAAGCATTCTGGGGTCTACAGCCATGGCACCCTGAATGCGCCTGATCTTGTCTGATCTCAGAAGCTAAGCAGGGTCGGGCCTGGTTAGTACTTGGATGGGAGACCACCTAGAAAGACCAGGTGCTGTAGGTGTAAAAATAAATAAATAAATGAATGAATAAATAAATAAATAAATGCATCTGAGTACTTCTATACCTTTCTCATTTAGACACACATGAGAGAGAATTTTCATTAAATTTTTAAAAATTGCTCTTAAAGTGATGTGAATTATTTTTTCCTGCTTTGATAAGTTTCTCAAGTGTTTATTTAATTTTTCCAAGATAGTAGTTGTTTAATGAATTGATCCAACACAGAAACCAAGGGCAAGTGGAACTTAGGTGTTAAGATGCCAGTTAATTAATGATTGGAAAGGAAGATAAACTGGTGAAGGTTATTTCTGGGGAAAAAAATCTTGATTTATATAATGTTGATTTAGATGATTAATGAGAAGATCTGTGTTTTCAATATATTCTTACTGAGATCATACTGTATGTGCCAAATGTTATACTTGGCACCGGGACTACATCGTTGAACAAAACACATAGTTTATGTCCTCATGAAACTTATACCATATGGTATGTGCAGGAAAATAAACGGAGTTCTAATGTAATGTTATAAATGAGGATATCAGCGCGAGAGTGGTTGAAATGGTGAACTATGGAGTCTAGTCTCGATAAGGAAGTGTATACAGAAGTGAGCTAAGTAAAGAGAAAGAAGAATCTACTGTCTGCAACTCTGAATGAAAATGAAAAGTGGTCTGTGTAACTAATTTAGAACTGGGAGATTGGTGGTCAGAGAAAAAGATAGTTAATTTTCACATTTCCTCTTCAGAGAAGACAAAGCGATGATTAAGTTACAGTATGGTCTGTAGTGGTTAAAGTGGAGTTACAATAAAAGTTGGTAGAGATGAAGTGCTTATGATGTTAAAAATAGACTGTTGGGTGGATTATCCTCAAGTATTTTGAAATAATTCAGGGTTATGCAGCACTTAGGATAGAGAAGAATGTTGGGTGCTGCATCTCAAGAGTTTTGCATGAATAAGTAGGATGCCTTGGAGAGTGGTTATCACTTGTGACTGCTTATTGGAATCACCTGGAGAACTTTACCAACTACTAATGCTCTATCCTAACTTTGCTGCACATCGTAGTTGCTGTTGGCTAGCTCTCATCCTCAGCTTTTCTGATTTAATTTGTATGGGGTATAATCTAGACAATGGGATTTAAAAATGTCCCCCAGGTAATTCTAATGTGTAGGAATTGCACAGGGATGGGGTTTTTATAGGAAACTAGCTGGGAGTTATGATGGGGACTGTGTATGACCCCGCATCATGAAGTTGGGTTGCATAATTAATGAAAGAATAAGCAGTCTTTGAGAGGGCTGCAGGATAAGCAGCTTTTACTTAAAGCAAACAGTGAAGTTTTTGATGATATAAGTGGGTTTGATTTTCCTTGGAACAGATGGTGTAAACCTAGAGGGAAGCTTTGGAAGAGAAGGATGGTAGCTGTGAGAAGTTGGATAAAGGAGGAAAAAGCAAGGACAATACAGTTGGTTAGAGTACCGGGGAGGACTGATAACAATCAATTTATCTCTTGGACGTGACCAAAGAATGGGCATAGTGGGTTCAGAATTAGTCTGGAAAATACATTCAGTAGTTCCATAGCGGATGAAAAACCTTGATGAGTCGAATTTCGTTGGAAGTCCTAGCCTTGTATCCTCTTTGTTAAGGGGTTCAGAATGATTGTGCAGTATCCATGGAGAGGCCAGGAGTTCCAGGTTGATGTTCCACAGGCTCCCAGGGGAGTGGTTAGAGATCTGTCTGTCTGTTCTGACAACTGGCAGGAGGAGGCTCTGGAGTGTCAAGGCTTGGTCAGTTTTGCACAGCATAGCCCCACTCACTCCTGTGTGCTGCTTGCCTGAGTTTGACACCTTGCTGTACCTAACATATTTTACTATTTCCTTACTTTTACATGTGATGCTTTTCAGAAACAATTTTAATTGCCCAGTTTCAGATTTGTGAGCAATTACCGATAAGTGTCATTTTTTTTAACATAGAGTAAATGGTATAGACTTAGGCACTGAAAAAGGACCTTGTATATTACTTAGGCAAACTTTCCTTATTTATAAAGTACAGTTTTATGCAAAGAGAATCAAAATGAGTGGCACAAAGAAACCACTCAGTTTAGACTAACTAAAGTGTAAACTGTATATGGGACTAGAGGTTTATAATTGTTACATGAATTCAGATTTGTTGTAGGAATAAATCGCTTAACTGCAACTCATTTAATTAATTTGACATGTAATTCAATTTTTTTGTACCGTTAAACTTGGAAAATGAGAACATTAGACATTACTGTCAACAGGGTACAGCAAATTTATTTTTCTTTTAAAACTGAAGAGAGCTTTTGAAAGTGTAATACTTAGTCTTCAAGAGCTACCTTAGTTATGCAAATGAGCTATGAAATTACCTTTGAATGAAGAGTTTATCCAAAACACTATGAAAATTTTTCAATATATATTCTGATAAGGGTGAGTAGTATAGTAGTAAATTTGGTAACAGCTTGATGTAGAAATAAGAAAATTGCATGCTTAGTGGAAAACAAGATTTTTGAATGATTATAGTATATCATGTCAACTAGTGACTAAAACCCATTGCTTTTACTAAGCAAAATACGTGTCATGGTTTAAGCTTTCGTATTTTTCAAAATTAGATGATTCAGCATACAATGACCTTATTTCACATGTATTTGAACTGTGAAACTAAAAGTAACTTTTCGATGCTATGACACTAAGTAGATGAAGCCTGTGATAGGTCATGGGGATTTGGGCTGCATCAAATGAATGCTTTTAATAGCTGGGTTGTGACATGCATTTTTATATGTATCTTTTTTATTAATAGTTTTTGGATGTGCTTTAGCAAGATGAAAACTGAGGAGCAATTAATGCTAAATGGTGCTTGTTTTCCTATTCTCACTTTGGGTTGCATTCATTGACTTACCTCATTTAGGTGGGTATGAATGATGCTCATTTTTCTAAAACTCAATTGATATTTATTAAAAAACTCCATTGATATTTATTAAAAAACACAGCACATCAATTGTCTCAGTCATCTGTGGTACATTTCACAGTGTAGTTGTACAGATCCAGACTGCTCATAGGAATGTTATTAAGATTTTTCTTTGTCTGTGGCAGCTGACATCAATTGGCTTAAATTTTCTAGGCCAAAGTTATTCGTAGTATACTATTTGATGGGAAATTTTGTAACTCAGGTCAACATTTGTTATGTTGAAATATATCCAAAGCTGCTATTGAGGAGATTTTTTGCTTATTTGACTTTGCTATAGTCTGCCACCTTATAAAAGTAGGGTAATGAGAACACTAATTAGGTTCTTCAGTTTTTGTGGCTTATCAGAGTTTTAGGTGTATATGGATTAACTCTAAATCAGAAATATAGATTGTCAAAGCTCAGTGACCTCAGATTATATGATACTCAGTACCTCTCAAAGCTCAAAAGAATTGGTACCGGGGGAAAATGCCCAAGAGTTATTTAATCTGATCTTTTCTTTTAGGTTCTCAAACTTACGTACTTACTTACTTACTTAATTTATTTATTATTGCGGTTAGAGTCTCTAATTTCTATCCTTAGGTATAGTTTGACTGCTAGAAAACTATAATCTTAGAATACATTAGTTTTACTCTTTGCAGAATTGCCCTCATTGAATTGCTTTTTAATGTTTATGTCCACTTTTATTTTTAAGTCATTATGAGAAGCAATTTTGTTAAACTTTATAATGACTTTCCTATA
This sequence comes from Pteropus medius, assembly GCF_902729225.1. Classification (NCBI taxonomy): domain Eukaryota; kingdom Metazoa; phylum Chordata; class Mammalia; order Chiroptera; family Pteropodidae; genus Pteropus; species Pteropus medius. Next base: position 7,301,778 of record NW_024342467.1, on the reverse strand, counting down.
AAACTGTTGCTGAGAACATTAACCAGTACTTCATGCTTTGTTTTTCAGATAAATTCCTATATGATACAATTCTTTAAAAATTCAGAGCTGCAGATATAGAGCACCAGTTAATGAGAGGAACCTTGGATATCATCTGTTCCCAACCTGTTTACAGATGAAGAAATTGAGGCTCAGAGAGGTCAGCTATAAGCAGCTGGCGTAGAACCCGGGTCTAGAAATTGTGTCTTCTAACAACTGGCCCAGTTTTTTTTTTAAGTTTTTAAAAGGAGGTGATATTGAAATTGATATAACATAAATTTAACCATTTTAAAGTGAACAATTCATTGCCATTTAGTACAATCATAATGTGGTGTAACCTTTGTCGGGTTCCAAAACATTTTCATCTCAACAGGAAAACTATCAAGTTGCTCCTCATTTTCTTCTCTCCCCCAGCGGTTGGCAGCCACCGTTCTGCATTCTTTCTCTATGGATTTATCTTTTCTGGATTTTTCATATAAACGAAATCACACAATATTGGACCTTTTGTGTCTGGTTTCTTTCACTTAGCATAATGTATCCATGTTATAGTATGTATCAGTATTACTTCATTCCTTTTTATGGCTGAATAATACTCTACTGTATATAGTTGATACCACAGTTTGTTAAGCCATTCATTCATTGATGGTTATCTGGGTCACTTTCAACCTTTTGGTTCTTGCGAATAGTGCTGCTGTAAACACGTATGTACATATATATGTTTGAGTTTTCAGTCCTTTTTGGCATATACTTAGGACTGAAATTTCTGGGTCATATGGTAATTCTGTGTTTAAATTTTTGAGGAACCACGAAACTGTTTTATACAGCGGCTACACCATTTTATATATCCCTAGTTGGTTGGTTTGTTTCTCCTCTATTCCACTATGGTAAGTTCACAGTGAGTTGAAAGAGAAAATAAGCAAAGGTTATTATTTTTTTAAGTATGAACCCTTATTTAAAACATCTTAATGTAATAGATTTTTCAACCAGGTTTATCTTTTTTCCCGGTGGTTTATTGGTTTATTGAATATGATTTTAGTTTGTTCCTTTCATTCAAACTGAGATGAAGTTGCCCTTCTTCATTTATTTTCCCTCAGTATACTTATGTTCTTAGAACCTTTGAGAATGGTTTCAGGGAGTCTAAGTAATGTCTGTTTATTTTACAAAATAGTGAAAATAATCAAAGAAGAGAAATAGCAGCAACACAAATAGTCTTGGATGTTTTCAAGGAGTTATTTATAGGGTTTAATTGACTTAAGTGCAGATTAGATTTCTTTGTCTTCTACTTTTACTATAGGTGTCAATTAAAAGGGCTTAGCAGTTCTTTTGAATCTCTTAAAATTTGAGGCCATCCTATCACTATAACATCTTTATTAAAACAATGCCTGTATAAGTGGATATTGTTGAAAATTTAAAGTAAATGGTTTAAGATAGTTTAAACAGTTATTGAAATCTTTTATGAAACCAATCCTCTGCAGATACTGAGGGATGACTGTAAACTTACATTTGTAGAACCGAGGAAAGAATCTGAGGTGCAAGTTACAAAGAGATTCAGGAATTACCAACCTTAGGTGATAAGAATTTTGGTGAAATCATAAAACAGGAGCCTTATTAGTCAGGCTTCACTGAATGGCTGCCAGTGGCTGCCAGAACAAAAATGGCTGCCAGTCCTGATTTCAGATAGAATGAGATGTAGATTGGGGTTATGGATACAATACATATCTGGCCACTAGACGGTAATTCTGTATATATCATACAGATCTAGCTACCTGGAGACCCTGTGACCCTGCTAGTATTAGGCTTTTGTCAATTCCTGTCCTGGTGTTATGCCATGATAATTTGCTCTCTGTTAGTCTTACTGCTCTTTTATTCTTGTCACTGCCAACTAACAGTCCCAAGACAAAATCTTATTGGTTAGATCAGAGTCATCTTTTACTCTATTTAGGCTACTTATATTATTTGATAGAGCTTTTCTGCCAGGCCATCTCACAGACCACTAAACTAGCTATAGAAACCCACCCTTGTAGCTGTGGCCACGGTGGTGGGAGTCATTCATGTGACTCAAAGCATGGTGACCACTACTTAACAAATCCCTCAGAAAATGGTTTAAAGTATGGTAGGCAAGCGTTCCTCAGAAGTCCAAGAAGGGAGAAGGTCTATAAGGTGAGTACCTTGTTTGTCCTAAAAGGAAGTTTCATGTATTTACATAGATACTACATTTGCTTCAGGTACTGCTTGGAATTCTAGTAGCCTTAGTGATGATCTTAATAGAAAAATAATTTATTGCATATAACCCAGCTAAGGGTCTTAGGAAAGAGCCATTTTACACTTGTTATAAGAACATCCAAACCTGTAAATAATTTTTATAACATTTTATTTGAGCGAAACTGACAGCAATTGCCAGGAAGCAGGATCTCAAATGCTCCAGAGAATGACGGTTTTGTAGTTTCTTTTATACCTTTCGAGTTAAGGAGGGAACTTAAAATTATATGAAGGTGGGAAGAAACAAGGTACAGGATAGTTAACAAGATTATGTGCTCCCTTGAGGGTGGTTACCCCTCCAGGTATCTGGAAAAGAAGATGACTTCTGGCATGTCAGAAGCGTGATAATCTAGACGCACAAGAACAATGGACAGGGCTGGCTTAAACATTTTGCTAAAAAAGTTATAGGCATGGGGTGTGACTACTCACCATGACCTGCCCAGTTAGGAATTTATGATCAGATCACCCTGTGAGATTGCTTTTGATTTATTACAGTGCCTTTTTTTCGTCTACCTACTCTAAGTTTATATCTTTCTTGTAACAAAAATTCTTGAGACTTCCAAAGAGTTGCTTTAAGAGTATATCTTTGTTCACCTAAGTCCACACATACTCCTATAAGAGTCTGACTTGTAATAAAGGGTTAACGGAGAAAGGGAGTATATCTTTGACTTTGTTGTGCATACACACACACCTCTCATACTATCATCTCAAGTTAATTTTTAAGCCATTAAAGGAAATCTATAATTCAATTCCTTCTTTTAGAAGTGAGTAAACAATTAAAAAAAAACTTTTATTTTAGGCGAGACAAACCTTGGTTGACCTCACAGATTGCAAAGGAACTTATCAGCTTACAATCTCTTATTTTTTATTTATTTTTTTTATGCCTACAATACCTGGTCTTCCTAGGTGGTCTCCCATCCAAGTACTAACCAGGCCCGACCCTGCTTAGCTTCCAAGATCAGATGGGATCGGGCTTGTATAGGGTGGCATGGCCATAGACGAGTAAACAGTTTTTGAGAGAGATTTTGATTTCTCACATCCACATGATGTTTTAGCGCAGAGCTAGAATTAGAAACCAGGATTTCTAACTACTTCTGTGTTACAATGCATAGTAGCTATTAGTGACACAACAACCAAAAATGACTTCTGTATTCCTGGAATTTATCTAATCTTGTTTAGGATTTTTTTCCCCTTGATATTCTTGATTGTAAGGAACAGTAATATACTCTAGTTAGCTCATAAAAATAATCCAGTGACATGAAATGGAATGCATCTGATCCTGTGGGAACTGATAAGCTAAGATCTCAACCACAATGTCTCTCATCTTGGCATTTCAGTATATCTGCTTCATTTTCAGTTTTTCTTTCAATTGGCTTTCTTCCTTATTGGCCTGTATGTCTCCTTAAAATGGCCACCCTAGCCCCAGAATACACATATTCATCTTCAGGTTCAGTGCCCACCACTGGCTGGCAACAGTTTATAGCTGTTCAAGTTACAGAATAACATAAATAACTACTGTAGAACTTCAAATAGTACAATGGAGGCAGAGAACGAAAGGATGGAACATTCTATGTGGGAAGAAGGAAGGCTTGCTTCATGGAATATACAAGTTTGAGCTACTTTTTAAAGGAAACTTGATAGAGATTCTTGCTAGAGAGGAAAGGAAATCCATCCTGGATAACAGAAACAAGAGAACAGGTCCTGCTCATGGAAAAGTTAGGTATTTCAGAATCTTTTTCTCAAAGATTATTTTGGCAGTGAGGGTGGAATAGAGGGGAGGCAGGAATCCTAATCTTGCAGGCTTTAATGAAGGTTTGTCTTGTCTTAGGCTTTGGTGGTGAGGAAGGGAGGGCCCCCAAGATATTTAGGATCTAGAATATAACTAGTTGGATGTGAGAGTTGTAAGAGGGCAGTTTAAGATAACTGAGATTTTTCTTTTCAGTAATTAGATAGGCACCAATGCTTTAAATTAGAGAATGTAGGAGATATTGGGGTATGTAATGAATTAATTTTAGACATGATGAGTTTGAGGTACCCATGAGAAATTCCATCAGAAGGGTTCAGTATGCAGTTGTATATATAAGTTTTAGAAATTCAGGAGGTGTATTTGGGCTGGAGGTACAGTTTTAGAAGTTGACAGTATACGTGAGGTAGTTAAAAGTGGTAGATTAGAAAATAAGATATATTCAGGGATTGTAAATAGATTATAGGAGAGTAAAAACAGAATTCTGGGAATTGTAGACTTTCTTTTGCTTGCAAATAATCAAGGATATACATTCAAAGCAACATTAATTTCCCTCGACCTCTCATTTCCTTTTATTCTTTCCCTCTTTCACAGAATTTGGAAATTTCTTCCCTACATCCCCTATTTGTGATTTCCTCATTTTCTTCCTTTCCTCTTCACTCCACTAGATTCTTCTTGAGGCTAGTAGTTTATTACCTTTTGAAATGTTTGTTGTCAGACTAAACTAGGGAAAAGAAAATGCTTAAATCAGATATGTGAATTGAAATCCCTTCATGAAATGGGCGTATGTATACCTTCACTTCCTCTAAGAAATAGCTATGTCCTGTTTTTTAAACATATTACTGTATTGGTTTATCTTTTGTTTTCCACTTCCAGGTAAGTATTTTGCCTTTTTCACTAAAACAGCTGTAAGATTATGATGATAAATCACATCTTTGGACTCATCAGGTAAACCGTATAGTTTTGTTGGGGCAATCCTGAAGCGTTCCTGGCTCATTTTCATCGGGGCTGTTGCCACTCAGCTTTATTCCATTGTTGCCTTATCAAGATGTGATTCTACTGATTCAGATTTTTCTATTTTTCAAGAAAAGCCAGAACTGATTTTTATATGATTTTTTAAATGTTTATCCAGAATTAAAAATATATTTTGGTTTAATAAAACAAACCAGTTTTTTATTCCATTCTCAGACCTTAGAATTTCTTGTAAAAAGGCCAACCAGGATCACCTACTGAGATTTTGAGATGTGTTTCATTCTATCGCATACTAGGGTAATAGAGGAAACTTGACTGGAGCCACAGAAGATTGTGGGGAAAAAGGAGACTGGCTCAATTCCTTGGTTGGGAAGATTGAGTAGTAATGGGGTCATGAACTCAGGTAGGCTGAGGTCTATCTAGCCCATCTGCAGAAAGTATTCTGGCAGTGAATCTCACCACTTTCAGCTTTCTGTTTGCTGAGGTCTTGATCCTGAGCACCATGATCAGTGACTTGAAACTGGAGTGGTTAGTTAGGGAGAATATTTTTGTTATTTTATTCTGCATATATAAGTACAAAGTTAAAACACACACAGATACCACTTTGGTGTTTTGTCCCAAGAATGTAACACACATGAATGATGTTTTGTCAGTCAGTGCTGATCACCTGACTTACTAAATGAGGTCAGGATGATTTGTTAGGACTTACTGTTTTATCTTCATCTGTTTATTGAGTCAGAGTAAAGAAATTTTATAGAAAGGCTCCTACTCATTCCATAGGAAAATCAGGGTGATATGTTGGAAACTGACCTTTGGCTTTCCTGTTTGTTTTCCTTGGGAGGGAAGAGTAATGATTCTTCCAAGTGGAACTTTTGTAGTTTCAATTGTGCATGTTCCCTTTTAGCAACAGCTTTCTCTTGTAAATAATTTCCATTTGTATAAAAATTAAAGATTACAATTAAAAATTATGTTTTAAAAAATATACCATAAAATGTTAGAATGTGATTGTTGATTCTTGATCTAACTGGTTTTTGACCACATCAGATTAAATTATGAGGAATTTATCCAGTAGGCATCCCAAATAAAGAAAGTGTGATTTTCTTTGGGTGGGGAGGGGGTAGGGAGTCAGGTGGAAATATGTGCTAATACATCATGTCAACTAAAGTTTTGATCATCTAACAATGTTCCTTAATTAAATGATACATGTTTTATATATGCTTATGGCTTCTCTTAAGGTTTTCTGTATCCAAGTTGTTGATCTCTAGTTTCCTGTACTAAGATGAGACATTATGAAATCTGAGATGAATCTAAGTGAATTTTAACATCATGTAAAAATATGATTTTTAACATTTGGTTAAAAGTTGAATCAATTTTAAGCAGTTTGACTTTTAACATTTGTTCTTTTGGGCGGTAAGATTTGACCGTGTATCAGTTATTTCTAATTTATGACTGGTGCCATTCTATTATATCATTCTCTCCCTTTGTACAATCATCTTGTACTTGTGATTATTTAGGTGTAATTTTTTAAAACTTTATATTTTAGAACAGTTTTAGATTTACAACAAAATTGACAAGAAGGTAAAGAAATTTCCCGTACACTCCCTGCCCCCACACATACATGATCTCCCTCATCATCAATATTACTCACGAGGATGGTTAGGTGTTTTGTTTGTTTGTTTGTTTGTTTGTTTGTTTTACAATGGATGAACCTATTATTGACACATGATAATCACCCAATGTTCATAGTTTACCTTGGAGTTCACTCTTGGTGTTCAGCATTCTGTGGGTTTGTACAAAAGTATAATATTTATCTATCATTATGATATCATACAAAATATTTTCAAATCTATCATTATGATATCATACAAAATATTTTCACTCCCCTAAAAATTCTCTGTGCTGTTTCATCTTACCCTCCTGCCCTGCTCCAACCATTGTTTCCATAGTTTTGCTTTTTCCAGAATGTCGTATAGTTGGATTCATACAGTACACACACACAGCCTTTTCACATTCATTTTTTTCACTTTGTAATATGCATTTAAGGTACTCCATGCCTTTTCATGGCTTGATAGGTTATTCTTTTTAGCATTGAATAAAATTTCATTGTGTGGATGTATCACAGTGAATGTATCTGTTCACCTGCCTACTTTAGGGCATCGTGATTCCTTCCAAGTTTTGGCAATTATGAATAAAGCTACTATAAACATCTGCATACAGGTTTTCGTGCGGACATGCATTTTCATGTCCTTTGAGTAAATACTAAGGAATGTGATTGCTAGACCTATGGCAAGAGTTTATTTAGTTTTCTAAGAAATCAAACTGTCTTGCATTGTTGCTATATGATTTTGCCTTCCCACCAGCAATGTATGAGAGTCCTGTTGCTCTACATCCTCTTCAGTGTTTGATGTTTCAAGTGCTCTGGATTTTGGCCATACTAATAGGAATGTAGTGTATCTTCCTGATGACATATGACGTGGATCATCTTTTCATGTGCTTATTTACCATCTGTATATCTTCTTGGAAGAGGTGTCTATTAAAATCTTTGGCCCATTTTTTAATCAAGGTGGTTTTCTTATTGTTGAATTTTAAAACTTTGTTGTATATTTTAGATAACAGTCCTTTATCAGATGTGTGATTTGCAAATATTTTCTCCTAGTCTGTGGCTTGTCTTTTAATTATGGTACAGTCTTAGAGCAGAAGTTTTTAATTTTAATGAAGTCTAGCTTATCAATTATTTCTTTCATGGATTGCGTATTTGGTGTTATATCTAAAAGGGCATCACCATGCCCAAGGTCATCTAGGTTTTTTTCCTGTGTAATCTTCTGGAGTTTAATAATTTTTTCTGTTTTACATTTAGGTCTGTGATTGATTTTGAGTTAATTTTTGTGAAGGATATGTGATCTGTGTATTAGATTCTTTCTTTCTTTTTTCTTTTTGCATGTGGATGTCTGATTTCTCCAGTACCATTTGTTGAAAAGACTATGTTCAGTTATACGTTGTTTTCTGGAAACTCTTGAATAGTGCATTAATCCTTCACAGTTTACTTTGTTGCCATTTATAAATGGAATCTTTAAATATATTTAGACATAAAAGTATAAATAGCCTTGAGTATTAATGTTAAGTTCAATAAACATGATATTCTCTGTCCTACTTTTGAATCAAAGGGCACTTTCCCTGTGTCACACTTTTGAATAGCCTTAGTATTTGTGAATCTTTGTTCACGTGAAAGTTTTAGTTTTGAAAATTATGAAAACTTTAGTAATGAAGTTTGTACTCTGTTGTGGGTAATAACATTTTGATGGAAAGAAGCAGGCAACTGTGAAGACAAGAGATTGCCTTTTCTTATTTCATTGAAAAATCGCCTTTTGAAGACAATTTAAAAGGAATTTCGATACTGTTTAAACTCTGGAGGCTTTATCTTTTCTGTATTTCCAAACACTTCATAAATCTTTTTTTATTATGGCACTTATCTCATTTATGTTATTACATGCGTATTTTTCCCTTTTAGTTTATGAGCATATCAAGGGTAGAAACTGATTCATCTTTGTATGATTAAGGCCTAATACATAGCTACTTAATTACTACAGGATTAATGAGAAAATTCCCTAAATAATTATTTTGAAGGACAGTAGTTCTTATATAAAATGTACACATACCCACACATAAAATAGGATATTAAAACTCATCACTTAGTTCTGTATTTAAAAGAATCTTTTTCTTAATTGCATAATCAAGTATATTGATTGCTCTACTATCAACCTCATCATAAGAAAGTTTTAACCCCAGGTTAATTCCCTGGGCTGTAAACATGTAGCTTGTTTGTGGCCTGTTTATTTCCTGCAGTGTTTGCTTAAGAAATGCAAGTGCATTTACTATGTAAGTGAATTTTGTGATTATTGTGTGTGTTTAAAGGTTTTTTTGATGAAAAATTTTAAACATTAAATGTAGAAAGAGTAATATAATGAGCTCCCTGTCCTCATGCCTGGTTTAGACATATTAGCTCATGGCCAATTATATTTCATCTATATCCCTTTTCATTTTTCCCTGACTCTCTACTTTCAGAATTATTTTGAAATATATTCCAGATATATGATTTCATCTGTAAATATTTTATGCATTTCTAAAATATAAGTATTCTTTTTATTAAAGCAAACTATACCATTACACCAGCTAAAAAATAAGCAGTGACATGTTAATATCATTAAATATTCAGAAAATATTTAGAATTACCCATTTTCTCTTTTTCCCTCCTTTTCCTCCTTGTTCTTCTCCTTCTTCTCTTTTTCCCACTGTATTTAAAAAAAAAAGTTGGAAAAGCTATACATATTGCACTTTTAACCCACGGATTGCCCTATCCCCGCCCCCTTCTTCTCTTGTTTTCCCTTGTCCTTCATTTGTTGAAGGAATTGGGTCTTTTGCCCTTTAGTGTTTCCCACTGTCTGAATTTTGCTCAGTTCATCTCGATAATGTTGTCACATTTCTCAGTCTTCTGAATTTCCTAAATCAGATTCAGGTTCAATTCATGCCCCCCCACCCCCACCCCAAGACTCATTCGTAGATGGTGGTGTGTATTTTTTTTTTCAAGAAGTATATAATGTCTGGTTCATGTCTTCTCTCTTCTCTCTCTCTTCTCTCTCTCAAGACTTTAATAGATTAAGGGGTTGCAGTATGGTGATATTCTAATTCTGTCACTTCTTCTTTATTACATGGAATATTTCCTTAACGAGAAACTGAATTTTCATCAGCTCTCTACCTGGATAAATATTTAATTCTCCATCACTTTTCAAAAAATGGTCAGTAGAATTAAAAAAAAAAAAAAACTACAATATTTATTAACTCAAATATTTGAAGTGCTCCAATCTACTGCAGTGATTATTCTTCATTATTTCATCTTTAGCCACTAGAAGCCTCTTCAGTTTGTTTTCTGCATCCTTTTGGCATATACTCAGTAGTCTTTCTGGTGTGGCAAGGTGCTCCAGGCCCATCTTAAACTTATTTCCTGCTCCATACTTGGAATCAGCCATTCTTCCTGGTTTGTTTTAGTGGAACTGTTTACACTGTTTTTTCACTGAGGCAATTTAAGATTTTTTTTTTTGGAAGTTTTTTGTTATTGTTGTTCTTAGGGTACATACCACTAACGATTCATAGTCAAATTGTTATATTGTAAAATCATTGAAATAGTTTTTTTTGTGTGTGTGTGGTTATCCTACACTTTTGTATGTAGAGTTAGATTTGTTTCACTTTGCTTTTGATTTTTAGAGATTGCTTTTTATATGTAAAATATTTATACCATTACAAAATCAAATTTACAGAACTAGGTATTTTTAGAGATGTCTGGTTCTTATCCCTGTCCCTTCTACTCCATTTTTCCCATTCCTTACAGATCACTGTTTTCTAAAGTTTCTGTGTATGTGTACTTTTAAAAAATAAGCAAATGTATGTATACTTATAGCTCTCTCCTCTTTCTGAGATGATTGATAGCAATATTTACTAGTATGTAGTTGAATTTTAAAAAAATAATCAGGATAAATATGCTTATACAAAAAATATGATTTGTTCAAAATACAAAGAATAAGTACTTTCGATGCCAATTCTGTGATGGAATTTGTTAGTTCACATAATTAGAAAGTTAACTGTCTTTGGTACTTTTAAATTTTCTGCTTTAACCATTTATTTTTAAGGGAATATTTTTTTGTATGTAATATATACATGTATACATATTTGTTTAGAAATGAGACATATATATACACACATGCCTTTATCTGTCAGATGGAAACATTTATAAGGAAAATAATCTGTTTTTTCTTTTTAATTGATTGAAAGTTTATAATTAAAAAAATCTATTTCTTGAAAGTTATTAAGGCATAAGAAAAATACAGTTTCTAAAAAGCTCTTTTTATATATTTTATGTATTTTAGTCTTGTGTATCTACTAGTAGACCTTTTATCAGGAATTCACAAAACCTTGGTAAAAGCAGTTTTGCAATTTGAGGCTTTGAGTATTTATCGGAAGCCTGTTAGGATTGTTCTTTGCTGTTGCCCCCTTCACATTTTAAAAACTTTATTATTTTTCTTGGATAAGGAAAACATTCAGTAAATAGGATCTTTTTTTTTCAATATTGGGGTTGCTTCTAGTCTCTAATTCAGTGATTACCTTAGTACGGCTATGGGAGTGGGGCGGGGAGTCTGCAGCCTAACTTAGTTTGTATCCTAAATAAACGAATAAATATGAATTTATCTACTCTTTCAAACTATACAAATATTTTGTAAATTATAGAATCTAGTTTAAAAAACACTGGATTCATTGTAGCTTTTGTTTGTTTTCTTGTATTTTCTTTATCATTGAGAGCTGGGAATTCTAATTATCTGGTAGTCTGTGATTACTTCTCTAACTTAAAAAATGAAGAGTTTGTCCAGGTAACCACCTACATATATGTACATAATTCTTTCTCAAAACTGTATAAAAGTTGAAAATAGACTTCTGTTATAAAGGAGAGGGCTCTATTACCAAAGAGGTAAAAATACATAGAGGGGGCAGTATGTGTGTATATATGTGTATAATATAATTATTTTGGGCACACCCAGTTGTGAGAAGGAAGAAAAACCTGCAGGTATCCAGTGGCCGTTATCTTTGCCGACTGGGAAGTTAGCTAGCTTGAAGACAAGGGTAGTTGATTGCGATGTTTACTCTTTTCATAGGCGATCTGTCCCTCCTGGTTCAATAGCTGGATTGCAAACTTGTATCGTATCACTGGTCTTTAGTCATCCTCACTAGGTAACTTAAGAGGGGTGAGAAGAAGAGGACTTTTATTCTTGTCTCTGCAGCATGGAAAGAGAGAGAGGGCCAGCTGGCACAGCAGATGTACTGATGATCCATGTGTGGCTTGCCCCTCTGTGGCTGCCTTCCCCAAAAGGAGTGATGATGTGAGTTGGTGTCAGCGCATGTTGAGACAGCCAGAGAACGCTATTTCTTGTACATCAGCCCCATGGAGAACAAGGACCAAGCTCTTGGGTGATTTTTTTGAGAATGGGGCTTGGTATGGGTTGTGCTGGTAGGACCATGTAGCTCTCCTAAAGCCATAAAGTGGGGTCGGTGAGGAGGAACACTTCAATTTAGGGTCCTTTTCTTTTCATTTTCCCTTCATCTTTTCCATTTCTTATCCTTTGCCCTTTCTGTGTCTTCCTCTTTTCTTCTTTCCCTTCTTTTCCCATTCCCTCGCACATTTCACTTCTCTAGTTATTAAATCAGTAATTAGTTCCGTATTCAGTGAGCTGCTTCATTATACCAGGTCTTGGTTAATTTATTATATAATGTTGAATAGACAGGATTGCATGTCAGGATCACAGTCTGTTGAAATTACTTGGAGAACTTCCATTTATTGTGGATCAAATAAGGTAGGAGGAAAATAATCTACAGTTACAATAAGGCCACTCTTCTTGTGGGTACTTATTTTTGTTGTTGAACTCATATGTAATTTCTTTGACCTGAGTTGGCACTGAAGTGGTATCATCTTTAAGGTTCTCAGCCCTATCTTTCTGGCTGCCCTGTGCCATGTAATATGTTAAGATACACTAAGTGAATATAACTCTGCAATTGGTTGACTCACTTTAGTGAGACTGATATCAGAGTCCAAGGTCTGTTCTATGAGAGCTCCGACAATCCGTTCTTCATGTGAGCTAAAGTAGCTGTTTCCACTTAGCCCTACTCTCCACATGCAGTCAGGTTAGTCTAGGCCTGGCTCTGCAATGAATTAGCTGTGTCATTATGAGCAAAGTTACTTAACCAATCTGCTGTTGTTACTGTTGGGACCAATTTGAACTTTGGTGTCACCCCCATGGCATGGAATGGGGGATAACGGCGTAGAAGTGCAGTTAGTATTTTTCCTCAGTTCTTCCTTATTGACGCAGTGAAGAATCACAGGTCGATGAGATTTAGAAAAGGTTTATTAAAAGCATATGTTAGTTAGAAAGACAAAGCATGCCCTAAGGAGGCACATGGTTTTAGCGAAGAGCTGTAACAGAGCGCTGTAACAACAACAAACACAAAGACCCCCGAAGTGGGAATGTCTGCATTATCTTTGGGCTGAGATGGGTGATTCCAAAGGCGTTCTTAGGTGATTGGCAAGTGAGGTCATTTTGATTGATACTTGGCTGCTATATAACTCTTTGCCTAGTATGCATGTGCTTACTCAGAATTCTAACACCGTTGGGGTGTTCTTTGGGCGGTCTCTAGGCTGGACCCCTATTCCTTTGTTCCTCCCTGTTGCTCATGTCTGACTAGCTACCTAACACTATGACTAGACTTGACTTGAGCGTTGATCTCACAGTTCGGCTCCCTCATTGTGCTAATGGAAATTTTGGATGAAAAAGAGGTTACACAGAAATTTAGCGGTAAACTGAAACCTATCGTTTCTTACTCTGTGTTCTTAGTACTCTGTTATAGTACCTTTCCTATAAAAGTCTGTGAGGATCAAATGAGATAAATGTCAGTATGACTTGATAGGCATAAAATATCATAAAGTAAAATATATCCACTTGCTTTCTATTGTCAGGAGCCATATACGAACCTTTGCATTGTCATTTTTTGATTCTTAAGCTTCTTGACAGCAGAGGTCATTTTTTATGTCTTTGGCCCTGTGCTTTTGGCCAAACCAATACATGTAGTTATCTCGTCACACTAACATATTGACACTCTTTGAAACCCCCAGTTTTTCCGTTTGTGTAGGGTATACATGGATAAACTGATTGTCTAACAATAAAAATTATATACTTTATATTCGGACTTGGGAATTTTTACATTCATTACAAGTAGTTTTCTGACTAATTTCTCAGGTGGCATATTAAGCTGATTAATATTCAGATAAAAGAAAACACATGTATGATTTGAGTATTTTTTTCTTACTGTGACTTTTCAGGCATTTGTCAGCTGACAGATTGTAAGGTTTATTAAGGAGTCAGGTTTTGCTCAGGATCAGTTTTCACTCTTATACCTACTAGTTGTGTGACTTTGGGCAGTTTTTAAAAACTTCTCTGTGCCTTTGTTTCTCTGTTGTTAACTAGGAATAATAGTAGTGATTAAGCTAAAAATTTGACCACTGGACCATGGACTTATTTACTCCCCACCACAACCATATGACATAGGTGAAGAAATGGAAGCATGTAGTGGTTACACAGCTTATAAATAGCAAAGGTATGATTTGCATGCAGATAAGTCTAACTCCAGAGTCCACATTTTTTGAGCACTATGCTATGTCTTGATCACTTGGTAAGTTCTGACAAGTTAATGATAGGGTATGTGGAATGCTTGGTACAGTTTAAGTTTTCACAGCTTTTTGGATTATAGTATTGTGAATAAAGTTTTGTGGACCTAGAAGTTAATTTAAGGAGAATTATAAATTCGTAATTTTCCTTTGTTCTGAACAGTTCTGGTAGCTTGTTAGAAATGAAAGAATCACAGACCTTAACCCAGACATACTGGATCAGAATCTGCATTTTAATAATCTGCAGTTAAGAACCTAAATGGCTGCAGTAGATGATCTTGAAAGTTTCTTTCACCTCATGGTGGGTGGCTCAGTGATTCTAGAGCAATAGCCAGTGTGGATATTTCAGTGTTTATTATATGTAGAGCAAAAAGTGGTAATATATCAAGGATTATTTTAATGTAAACCTGTAATGTAGATTTTTTTCTATTTTTTGACTTTCATTTTAAGTCAACTCTTGAAGTAATACCTCTTCGAATTAGTAAAAGGTTCCCGACATAGTATAAAATTATCCTAAATTTTATCGTCCTGTATCATATTAGGAAATAATTGGAACATGAGAGTTTTAAATAATATTAGGTCAAATGTTTTTCTTAATCTTACCAAATAATCAGATTGTAATATCAGCCAATTATATATATGGGAACACTAAGAATAACATAAAACTTTCTTATTTTTAGACAATTCACTGTTCTGTTTCAAGGAATAGTTTAATATTTGAAGTTAACTATTGTAAGAGATTACTTTCAAAGCAAATGAGCACCTGATTTGCTTGATTGGAAATGTTTAATTTTTTTGGTCTCTGAGATATAAAAATTTCAAACTTAAGGAAAAAGTCTTGTAGATTTTTTTTTTTAATGTAATAGTAATGTCTGTTTTGTTTGCTGTTAAATCACTACCACCTCATACATTGTAGGTATTCAAAATATTTGTTGAATGAATAAGAATTTATATTGGGTGATTTTGCTACCATTTTCACATGAATATGTAAGGACTTGTAAGGTTCTGAAAACAAGATTTTAGGCAATTGAGCGTCTCCCCCTTGTTAACTAATTGCTGCATTAAATAATCTTCCCCATAGTAACTAATTGACTAATTGTAATTCTTCTTTGAAAATTTCTTTAATTGTAGAAGATAGATTCAAACAGAGTAAAACATTTATGCAGTTTAAAGCAAACACCGGGTTAAAAAATAGAACACTGCTGAGGTTTTGAGAATCCCCCTGTGTGCTTTTCTTCAGTTGTGTGCTCCCTTCCTGTATCCCCAGAGATAACCACTTGCTTGGTTTCATTTTTAAAACCTTTGAATATATCTGAATATATCCTTAATAAGTTGTTTAGCTTTGAAAAACTGATTAGCAAGCATAAATCTAACTCTGTAAAGAAAGGGTAATAGTGCTAATATTAGATCAAATATCACCGGAGGGGGTAGGTTGAATAAAGTATCTGGGTCATAGTCTGCTTTCCGCTTTCCTGAGAGTTTACGAGAACTCTTTTGAGGGGAAGTCATTGGATAAGATTTCGAATGAATCTTGGGAAATAGCATCTGTTTCCCATAGTTGAGCACCTGGCAGTGCCGTAGTGTGGATCAGGTACTGGATGTTCAGCAGAAGTATTGTCAGAGGAACTGGACTGCTCTGTGCTTTATTCTAAATCACTATGGCCTACTGTTAGCTCTTAGAAATAAGTCAGAGGAGACCACTTCTGTGAGGTGAAATGGTATCCCCAGCCGATTCAGGGGGGAGATCATGAGGGCAGAGCAGAAACTTCATCAGCATTCCTTCTGTCCTCAGGTTAAAAAGATGAGAGTGTCCTGGATGAGAAAAGAGGATAATAAAAATAGAAACGAATGAGAGTTGTGCCTGTATAGTTTTCTTATATTGAAGAAGGGGAAAAAAAAACCAAAACACTGAGTGACATAAAAGAAGATTAAATAAATGGAAAATATTATTTTAGGCTAGGAAGACTCACTTATTTGTCGTTTTTTCCCTTTCTGGAATGTAAACTTATGAGAATATGTAAATTTATGAAGGTATGCTTATCTTTCTCCCCTTACTAGAGCATAGACTTAATGAGGATATGTTTTGTTCATTGCGGTTTCCCCAGCACCTTGAGCTTACAGCACATAGGAAGCAGTCAATGACTTGTGAATGAATGAATGAATGAATGAATGAATGAATGAATACAACTGTCCTTTCATAATCCACAACACTTATTGTGTAGTCTATGGCTTTTTGGTCATTAATTTTGTTCAGTTTAGCATCTTATAATGCTCTCTATTATTTTCTTTTAATTCAGTGTCTGTTTCTTTCCTTTAAGACATTCTTCTCTGTGCTCCTTGATGGCAGGAGTGGGACAAATGCTCACTTTGTATACCTCACAGTACAAGGCAGATGGATGTTAGAACTTGTTGAATTGAGTACTTTTATTTATTCGTAATGACTTAAATTGCTAAAATCCAGTTTGCCTTCATTAAAAGGAGTATTTTTATTAGATAATACAGAAAAATTCTAAACAAAACAGGTTTTTTTTTTTTTGTTTATTTTTAATGATGGAGAATTTTTGGAGATTTTTTTCGTTGAGTTCTTGGTAAATTTTGGTAACTGGAAGTTGAGAGTTTTGCAATTATAATTTTAAAAACTTTACACAATTTTAATAAAAGAACAATGTAATTTTGATGAGATAAGGATTTCTTACCTTGAAATTTTAATTTTTAAAACATGTTTTGCCATACTGTAGTTATGTTGGTACCTAGTTTTAAAATGAAATATTCTAAATAAGCACAGTTTTATGGTCTACATTTCATATATGCTTTTGTGTATATAAATTCTTTGTTATCACTTCTCATGCCAGCGTATCATTCAGCAACTTGTCTATTTCTTGTTATACCTTTACATTTTCACTAGATTTTAAAAATCCATTGCTGATGTTCTATAACCTCTTTCTACATACAGATTTTGTATATTGTTTCTTGGAGATAAATTTCCAAAAGCGTACTTAACATTTTCAAAAGTAAACATTTTAGCAGTTATTGAAACAATGTTATAAATGTAAAAAAGGTGAAATTTAAAACTATGTAAAAGTTTAGTTGAGTCTTTTCTAATTCATATTTACTTAAAGAGAATTTAATTTTTTTGTTTTATTTCAGACCAGTTTATCCATATGGGGATGGGGAAGCCTTGGCATTGTCCTTTCTCTAATAACCTTTGGACCCTTCGTAATATTTTATTTGGCATTTTATATCCTCTGCTTTGTGGGTGGGTGAGTATACTCAATGATAATTTTATAATTCATATGTCATGTTTTGTTCAAAATTGAAACAAATGACCAAGAGAAATGAAAGTATGATTTATTTATGATTACTGTTTTTACAAATTGTTTTTACCAAAGTTTAAAAATAAAAATACCTATAGAAATAAAAATGGTGATGGTTGTTATTTGTACTAGAAATGTGGTTAGTCATCTTTAAAAATAAAATTTCAATTTTCAATGACATAAACTTCTCTGTGGCAAAAGAAAAGTTAAAAGATATTTTATTTGTTTCAGTGTTATTCCTCTTTTAAAGTTGACGTTGCCTTATCTATGATAATATTAAGTTATATTGAGATGATGCATCAAGGTTTACAGTAAGATATTGTGTCATTGTTTAGACTTCAGACAATAATGTTAATTATTTCCCTTAGTAAATGCTGTCATTTTGTTTTAGAAAATCCAAACACCTCATTTTGCAGTTTTCTCTACTTGGTTATTTGGTTTACAATGTTTTGCTTTTTACCTTGCATTGATTGATAAACCTTTATAAGAGAGGTTTCAGTCATGAGTTAGTATAACTTCCTATGCAGAGCATTTGGTATCAGATGTGAATTGTATGTAAGAGAATGTATTGACAAAAGAGATGTTTGTGGTTTACATGCTTTAACCAAGGTAGTTTAACTGAAATTAGTATTTTCTTGTTAAAATGTGTGTGTGTGTATGATACATTTATGTAATTGTTTGTGGAACAAATACCATTGAGTTCTTTTAAAAAAAAAAAACTTTTGAAGTTCCCAAATTTGGAGGAGTTGTTTGAGCTTATAGGTTTAGAGGACTTAGCTGGATTGAATAGCATATATAAACTGTGGCATAAGAGACTGTATAAGACACCAAAGGGGCAGGTTGTAAATATATCTACTAACTATTACCTCTTTCAGGATATGGGTTTGAAAATTATGCGTAGACATTTTTGTAGGGAGTGTACCCACCGATTGTTGAACAAGTGAGAATTAATTAAATTGAGCAGCTACTTTAAGGACTATTTATAAAACTACTTTTTATTTTAAATTTAGTGTTTTCATTAGAATTGCTTGGATGGGATATTGCATATTGGAACAATTAAGAAATAAGTGGTAGGAGTCAGATAAATGGAGTTCTGAATATCTTTGATTATAAAGATGGAAGACTACAGGTCTGCAACCATTTGGCTTCCTAAATTACACTCTTTAGTCACAAATTCAGGCCAGAGCTGTGGTAGATGCACCTCTCCCCCATATGGTCATGGCTGCTTTTATTGATTGTAAAGGAGATTGTCTTGAGATGTTTCTTTGAAAGGCAAGATTTCTTCTATTTCACTAATTGAATAAGCCCTTAGCAAAAGTGAAGGACTTCAGAGAGAGAGTAAATCACAGCTTTATAGATGAAGGTCGGAGAGCCCTAGGAATGCTCAGAAGATGGAAGAGGTGGAGCATTATTTCTTTTAGAATAGACTTTCATATAACATTTGGGAAAGAGAGAAGGGTGATGAGTCCATTCATTTCAAAGTCACAGGAATCTTTGTTGTTCCTTTTTTGAATGTGCTAATTTATCAAAGAATGATTTTCAAAAAATTTTTGCATAGTTGTAAAGTTCTGTAGAAATTTTTAGATAAGATGGGATATTCGAGGGTGTGAGAGCGCTACTAAAATCTCTTTAGATAATATTGAGTCACATGGTAGGATCTGAAATTCCAAGTTCATTCTGTGTCATAAATTGATCTGATGATGTGTTCCAGACTGTTGATCCCAGTGAAACTCACAGCCACAGTAAAGGGTAAAGGTCTTCTACTTATATACTAGCAAAATTATCTCATGGAGATTAGTTAATTAAGCACTCCTACGTTGTTCAGTTATGGTCACTGAGTACCTTAATTCTTGAGTTAAATCTTTTTATTATTTTGGCTCTAATTACGAGGAATGATTATCCCTTCTTTAATGTAACTTAGTATGGCTTAATGCCTTATGAATTTTAAAAGTAAAAATAGGCTTTTAAATATCAATCTCAAGTAAAAACATTTCATATAATTAAATAATTTCTTAGTTTTAGTGTGTTTTTTATTGTGTAAGTTTTTAAAGATATGTTCTTTTTCTTAATTTAAAATGCAAGTTTGAGACAATACATTTTTCTAGAGAAACTACATTTTTACTTTTTGCTAATAAAACTTAAGGTGCTAAGTTCTGTAGTTTACCTATCTATAACGTGGGAGAATGTGTATTTTTTTCTTATAGCCAAAGCTAATCCCTTATTTTCTAGTATAAGAATACTTTTGGAAAGAATACCATGCAGAGATTTTTGTTTTCATTTTTTTTTTTTTCGGTTTTTCTTTTGGCATACCACGTTATGTGTTATTTAATGGCATTCTGTTATGTTTGGTTATGCAAAGGTTAGTATTTTATCAGTCTCTTTCATGATGATACTTTTAGGAATACATTGTTAATATAAGCATTTTATTGTGTCTATAAATGTGCTTATAACCAGGTCAAACTGAAATACAGAGCCAACTTGATTCCTAGTAATAATATCAGATATTATAATAATATCAGTAGGTGAAATCTACTGATAATCTGAGGCCGGCCTTTTTAACAATTGATGACATGAGCTGATTTGATTTTATCTGTTTTTCGCCCTCCTCCCTGCTTTTCTGATGCCTGTGCTGAAGAACAGTGTAATGGCAGAGCCACAAGAAGCAGGGAACCTTAAGAATCTTCCTTTCAGTATTGAGGCTGACCACAATTAATTTTTTACTGTTCTTTTTTTGTCACTACAAACTTTGAATCACTGTAAGATTACTATAAGATCATTATAAAATTAAAATTCAATTTTCTTTTTTTATAGATTTCCTAAGTAGTACTTAGATTTAATTGGTAAATTTTAAATATATGAAATATTGATAGCAATTAGTCAATAATTATAGTGAAACAGTTCTAAACCAGTGTTTATCATACTGGACTAATTTTCTTCTTTTAGTTCCAGGCTTATTTCAAATAAATTATAAATTGGATCACTTTTTCCCTGTATAGCCTTTGTTTATTCTGTATTCATAGTGACAAGTTATATTAATATCTCATGTTAATTAGTTAACAACAAAGATATGTAATTAAGCTATAGATTTAGATTTTAGTTGTCTTTGTCCTTGGTTATTAGCCAGCCTACTTATTTAATGAGGGTCGATTTTCCTAATGTTTGAAAATACTGCCTGAGATTTTTTTAATGAAATATACTGGATGAAAACTTTGAAAGGAGTTATTGTATAAATTCCCAAATGTTTATAGTTATTTTAAACTTCAGAACATAGCAAAATCTGTCTATTAAATCTGAAAAATATATTTAATAATAGATGCATTAAATTATGCATAAAATTTTGTTTTTATATCTGTAATTAAATTTTTTTTCAGAGGTTTTGTGGTTACTCTCCTGTTTGGAAAAACAAGCTCAGAGAAGTACCTAGAGCAGTGTGAACACTCATTTCTTCCTCCAACATCAACTGGAATTCCCAAGGTAAATAGGGTAAAGGAATGTGAAACCTCAAAGTCCTATTCTGTACAAGGATGATAATGTGGCCATCTATATGTCTTTGCAGATTTTCTTATAATTTACTAATGCTCACTTTAAATTTTTGAGAGACTTTCTGATCATGCTTTAAAAATGCATTTTAAAAGATTACTTTGTAAACTTAATGTTAAATATTAAAAAGTGGTAATGCAAATTTGAGGGAAAGACAGAAATGTGATTTTTTTTCCTGCTATCTTAGAATTTGAAAGCATTACATGTATGATTTGTGTCAATGAATATACTGTTTTGAATGAAATAAATTGAATGGGAACCAGAGAGGGAAAAATGGGTACTTTTTCTTTGACTCACTTGAAAAATATAGCTTGCAGTTAGGCTATATCTATAATTTTAATAATTTAGGGCCAATTTTATGTCATATTGGATGTTGCTATTTTTCTATTCTTTTTTTTTAGTCATATTTTATAAATAAAATTGGAATTGAGTACTATAGGTAGACTTAAGATTTGCATTGCCTTCAGTTCTTGTGGGTTTGAGATGGTTTCACATTTTCATAGAGAGACAAATGGTCTGGACTTGATAGGGACTTAACTTCACAATTACCTTGTCCAGTTTGTAGGAGATGTAGAGAAAGTAATATATAAAGTATTACTTTACATCACTGAAATTAACATTCTATCCTACTGACTTTCATATTGATAAATAATTTTTTTCTAATTCTTTTAAACTGAGACTTTGTCCTCATTTAGGACTCACACTAGTATGTATTCTTTGAGTATGCTCACAAAACTTTCTAAGGAAATGAACCTTTTCTTTTTTTTGAATCATTTCTTAGCCATCCATAGTTTCCATTCATTTGAGTGATTAAGACCTCAAACAGTAATAAATTCTAATCAAGACTGATTAAGTCTTTATAATCTATTTTTTTAGTAGGTGGTATAAAAAATGGAGGTTTTGATTTGCTTTTCTCAAATGGCATAAGCATGTTTTGTGAAAAAAATCTGAGGTTGCATGTTACAACATGAAGCACATGCATGCACGTGTGTGTGTGTTGTGTGTGTGTGTGTGTACGTGCACACGCACACATGTGCTTGCATGCTTGCACTTGCTTTGGTTTG
This sequence comes from Pteropus medius, assembly GCF_902729225.1. Classification (NCBI taxonomy): domain Eukaryota; kingdom Metazoa; phylum Chordata; class Mammalia; order Chiroptera; family Pteropodidae; genus Pteropus; species Pteropus medius. The sequence goes on along the minus strand of NW_024342467.1, from coordinate 7,279,608 downwards.
TATTTTTAATTAAAGGGTGTCACATGACTTTTCATCCTATTTCCAGGTCACTGATCTTTCTGAAGACTACAGAGAAAGAGAGAAATTGATTTTTTTTAGTTGCTAAAAATTATCTCTAAATAAAATCAGTTAAAAATATATTCATTTGGCAGCCAGTATTCTTGTCTTGGGCTAGGCATGGGGAAAGGGAAGAGGGAGAGCTTTTAATAGAGAAAATTCATAATTTAACTCACTTGAAACACTAACTTATGGCTTTGAAATACGGTAAAAATACATCTGTATATTTTCAGTTTTCTCACATTCTAAATAATTGCTGATTTAGTAAATTTTCGAAGTTAATATTTTTTCCTAGATGTGTAGTTTTATTAATTTGAGAAATAGTGTTTGGTTTATATTAGAGTCTCAAAAAATAAGGTTATTTATTTACTTGAAGATAATGACAGTAAGTAAACTACAGAGATTTTAAATCAAGAAAACTATGCAGTAAGATGTGATGGTTTTCTTTAAGTGCTTAGAAGAAATGAAACGGGAAGCCAGAACTATAAAGATTGATAGAAGATTGACGGGTGCCAATATAATTGATGAACCTCTCCAGCAAGTGAGTTTCAGTATGTGGTATTTGAATTTTATATTGTGTGCTAGGTGTATTTCTTTTGAAAATATTAAGAAATAGTTTTGCTATTTATGTAATATTCTGGAAGTGCATTATAGTGCTATCCTTGGATTCTATACTTTAAAAGATGCCTTATTTATGAACTAATATATAATGAGGCGTTTGACTTAATATTAAAGACTTTTGATTGAATTTGCATTTAGAAGAAAAAAACCTTTTTACTGACACATTCAATAATGTTTTTAATTATTTTATAGTTAAAGTGTTATTCTTCAGCTGATGAATAAACTTAGTGGTTTTGTAAATCAGACATTTTTCCATCCTAGTTTTTATTACTATTTTAAATGGATATACCTGCTTTGATTCAACAACATTAAAAATTTCGAATTAAAAAAATTATTTTCTCCAAAATATTTTTCACTGATGTTTGTTTGATTATATAGATTATTGTAAATAACGGGTACTTTAAAATTCTAACATTTACTTTATAGACGAATTTATATTTAGGCTGGGTTTATCTGATTTACAAAAACTTTATACATTAAGTTATATTATTTGCTATTGGCTAACAATACTATTGGCAGTATCAAAGGCATTAGAATTAAGTGAACTATGTCACTTTTGTAGTTTGGCTGCAGTGAACCTGATGGTATAATCTTGGAAAAACGGTTTTCTTTTTGAGAATTAGGATCTATTGGCATTACTTTGCATCTTATTTTATTAAACTGATTTAAACTCTTCATTATATTTATAGCATTGAAAATTTACTTTTTCTTCATGTTCTGTTTTTATGAATTTGTGGTGGACTTGGCCATAGATAACTCTTTAATTTTTAAAAAATATGGCAATGTATGACTTGGGATACCAAAATAATTTTAAAAGTTTTGAAATGATTTTTGGCATATTGATGGTTATTTTATGAAGGCAATTATTTACCACCACAGTTTAGTGCATAGAGAGTAAATATCAACTGGCAAATCATCCTTTTAGATTTTCTACTGTTTGTGTTTGCTACTGTTCCTTTTTAAATTCTAAATAGATGTATTTTCCCCCCAACATTCTTGTTTTAGGTTATCCAGTTTTCCTTGAGAGATTATGTCCAGTATTGGTATTATACACTAAGTGATGATGAATCTTTTCTTCTTGAAATTAGGCAGACTCTTCAAAATGCACTCATTCAGTTCGCGACTAGGTAAGGTAACTGAATTATATTTCTGCAGAAAAATTTAAATATATCATTTGTACCAAGAAGGAAAATAACTTTTAAACGGGAGAAGGAAAATAACTTTTAAATGGGAGAAGAAAATTAACTGCAGTTGACCTTTGAACAACACAGGGATTGGGACTCCGACCCCGTGCATTCAAAAATTCACATGTAACTTTTGACTCCTCCAAACCTTAACTACTAAAGCCTATTGTTGACCTGCAATCTTACCAACAACATAAGCAAATGGTTAACATATTTATATATTAAATTTATTATATACTGCATTTTTACAATAAAGTAAGTTGAACAAAAAATGTTAAGAAAATCGAAGAAATGTTACAGTACTCTATGAACTTATTTTTAAAAATCTGCATATAAGTGAAGCTAGTGCAATTCAAACCATTGAGTTGAAAGGTCAGCTGTATTAAAAGGTAAGTAGAATGGTAGATTATTATTGCGAGATAAGTCAGATTATAGAACTAGAGACCTAAATACCTTTAAATTACTCCTTTAAATTTATCCTTTACATTTACAGAATGTTCATCTTAATTAAGCCCTCTTCTCTCAATCTGTATGTTTGTTTCTTCCTCTGGGTCCAGTCATGACTTTTCAAAGTTTTTCACCCCATTTATTGATAATTTATTTACCCTCTTATCCAGATATTCTGTTTTATTTGAGTGCTATGGAAATTAGTTTTTGTATAAACTGTTCTTACTTTTGGCACATGTTTAATGGAAGTCCTTAGAGGGAGGAGAAACCAAAGGAACACGAGTCAGTGGACAATATTACACTTATTTATTTAGTTTTAGAAGAGAAGTTATTTTGATGATTTTGCTTTAGGAAATACCCACTTATATACTACCTCCATATGACAAAATATTTTTGTATTCTTAAAGTACTGATTTTAGGAGGTGGCATTTCATATCCAGAAATTATTTATTTTTGAAAGCAGGGATTTTATGTTTGTATAAGTTTGCAGTCTTTTTTATTTTTAATCAAAAGATTTTGCTTCCCAACACACAAAGATTTCCCTGCTGTCCTGTAGCCTCAAAGCACGAGGTTTCATGCCTTAGCCATGAGTGCCCTCAAATCTGAAGGAGTTATTTTCTAGCCAACCCCTCCTCTTTTCCACTTTGGTTCTTGAAATACAATCTTGTACTTTTGAGAGTCTTGGAAAATAGATCTCTGCCCTCAGTGTTTTTTTTCTCTGTCGTGTGTGTAACTGCTTTGCTTCTAAGTGGGCTCTGACTCCTGAGGGCCCTGTGAAAGGGTGACGTCTACCATGTCCTGTCCTCAACAGCCCTGCTCAGCTTCTGTAGCCTCGTGCCTATGGCTTCTTTTATGGAGTCAATCCTTTCATATTTGGTCTTTTTCCTTCTGCCTTCATTTTTCCCAGCATCATTGCTTTTCCAAAGAAGCCTTCCTTCTCATGATGTGCCCAGAGTAGGACAGCTTCAGTTTTGTCATTTTTGCCTCCAGTGATGTTTCAGGCTTAATTTACTCTGCAACACACTCTGTGCACATAGATGTTTCCAGCTTATGCTGTTCTGTCAGGACATTTCCCCTGTACCTCATTTGGTCCTAAGCTTTAGAGTAGGAGGTTAGTTCCTCAACTTCAGGTCATTAGGGAAGCCTGCCAACAAGGTTTATGGTTTAATTAATAACTTTCCTTGTCTAAATAAATTTGAGCTCCTTCCCCCTATGATTAACAGCAAAATTTGCAGAGAGGCACAGTGAGTAAACTCACTGTGGAACACAGAAAATATAATAAAGTATAATCAAAGAAGGTCAGAAATTAGATTTTATCTTCTTTTTTTATATATGTAACATTATCGAATATTAGGTATTCTTTCAGAATCATTCTTCTGAATCAGTCATTCACTGCTTTCTATAGTAATACCATCCTAATGAATTCTTTAAAAGGATGAGAATAAGAGTTCATTATTCTTGAATCTGACTAACTGAAAATTTATTAAAATATAACAAATTTTAGACCGGGAAGGAACCTTAAATTAGTAATTGGAAGACTTGAATTTGCATCCTGCTCTACCACTTTGCTGTGGAACTGTGAGCACATATTTTAAAGTGTTTGAACCTCGGTTTTTCTCATATGTAAAATAAACATAATATTACCTATCCTGTTCTGTGTCCCTCACAGGGTTGTTGTCAGAATCAGATTCATCTGTTCAGCTAATATTTTGCACCTACTTTGTACCAACCTGGTGCTGTGGATACAGCAGTGAATAAAAACAAAATTCCTGCTCCATGAAATGTAATGAAAATAATACTTGCAAAAATGTTTTGAAAATTGTGAAGGAGTGTAGAAATTTAAGTTTATGTCATCCAACAGCTGTAATTTCACACATTAGGAAGCTAAGGTCCAGAAAGATTGAGTGGCTAGTCCAAGATTATCAGGTGAGTTGAGGACAGAGTAAGAATTAGAATCAGATTTTAGAACAGTCCAGTGTTCTTTCTTCCTCTCCATTCCCTACCCCATATTTTATGTTCTAGATTATTCGTTTTAGTCACCCACCTTTCTTTCTTCTCTTTGAATGTGTTCCTTATTTTTGATCCCCAATCACCTTTTTTTAAAACTTCATGTCATAAGTGTTTTTTTTCTCTCCCTTCTGTAACATTCTATGCCATCAAGCTAAATATTTGGATTATTACAGGAAGAGCCAGATTTCTTCCATCCTAGACTGACCTGAATTTATATCTTTGGTTTGCTCTTGGCCTTATGTTTGTGGGCAAATTAATCAGCTTCTCTTGAGCCTTAGTTTCATCTTCTAAAAGACTGATGATAACTACTTTAGAGGCTGCTTTCAGGCCAAAAAGGATATGAAGTAAAGCCTCCAGCAAACAGTAAGGCTCAATAATTGTACCTTCTCTGTGAGTGACTTTATTTTTGCCTGTCATTTTTTTTTTTTTTTTTATTGCTACTGAATGTATGTCTTAATAGAGGCTCTGTGACTATTTCCAAAGCCAATATCAAGAAAATTAGGTCTGTTTACAATCATTTGAATACTTCTTAATCCTTGTTCCATGCTGTCTGCTACGCACTGTGAAGCATATGACAGGAGCATAAGTTATTGCCCCTGTCCTTCAAGTTATAATTTTGTATAGGGTTCTTAACCAGGGGCTCATGAAGTCATGAAAATGTATGCAAAACTGTCTAAAGCTGTATGGTTTTTTTTTTTCGATTGAGTGGTTCCATAGATTTCATTTTTAAAATGAGTCTGTGAACCTAGAAGAAATTTAGAACCACTTAATTCTAGTGTTCATATTTATTCATCACCTTGAGGAAACAATTACAGAATATCAGCATAAAATGAAATGCTAATTTTGAGACATAACAGGAAGAAAAGTCTTGGTTTTCATCTTTAGATCTATTATTTGTTAATCTCTATGGTCTTGAATGGGCAAATCACATAAATTCTTTGAGTTTAGGGATTACCCATGCGCACTTATCAGGTTGGTGTTAGGAATAAGCAACATCACATTTGAGAGAGTACTTTGTAACAACCACACCTATGTTAATACTAGCACAGTGCTTGTTCCTGTGACAGCAGTTTGGGGAAGGAAACCTTTCTAGAGCATTCTTGAGTTCTCCTTGTGGAACTGGGACTTGAATTAGGCTGGATCCTTAGGGGATGAATCTTTGAAAACATATATTTTTATTCCCCCTTCAAATAAGATACTATGACATAAGATGTTATGACAGAAAGCCCTGGGAAATCTGTATCATAATTCTGCCTATACCATTAAGTTATAGGATATTTAAAAGAAAATTTCTTAACATCTATTAGTAAAATAGTAATACTAATACTTGTAGCAGACTTAGAGTTGTGAGGGGCAAATGAGATGATGTGCGTGAAACATTTCGTAAAGTGTTTGTTAACCAATAAATGACATTTTCAGCAAATTACTTGACTTTCTGTGCCTCCATCTCTGCATCAGTAAAATGTGGTAATTATCTCAAAGGATTATTGTGATGATTATTTGAGAGAAAAGTACATGTAAAATACCATAGGGTATGGAACATAAGTTTTCAAATAAGGTTAACTTTGTTATTATTGTTATTTTGGTTATTATGTTTCTAGGATGTGTATACAGATCCTTTGACCTTGTTTTAGATTTTTTTTGGGGGGGGCAAAATTAAAGCACATGAAATGGAGAGAAATGAAGTAGTTATTTGTAAGGCACTGAGCAATTTTCATCTAGAAATAGAATGGACCAGAGTAGCTGGTGAACACCTGGATTGAGGACAAAACTAGTCTTCAAGAATGGGTATATTGGGATAGAGAAGGATAAAGGACATGTTAGGAAAGAGAAATAATATGAGCAAAGTTCTAAGAAGGGGAATAAAGTTAGTGTGTTGGAAACCATGAGGAGATACATGTGAACAAGCTCGTTGCTCTCCAAAGTGAAAGGTGGTTACTCTATTTTTGGTCCCTGTAACCCCAAGGTTAGCAGATAGGAGAGCTATTCTAATGCCACTGCTCCTTCCTGAAGGGTTTTCCTATGGGGGAAGAGGTATGGATATCCAGGTTCCAAGATTCAATGGTTATGACAGTAATGGTATCATTATTTCTGGAATGGCAGGAAGTATGTCCTGAAAGTTTTGCCATTTTTATCACTACCTTTTGCTTAGATATAATAAATCATATGTTTCTAGACTTGTTCAAAACATAAGCCCAATTCAAATAATGGACATTTGCAACAGTAAAGTTTTACACTCTTTCACCATTTTATGTTCTTTGCCATTTGAAAACTTAGTTCAAAGATGATTATTGTAATATATACTCTACTTGAGCAAAAACAGGAACCATTTGAATATTTAAAAGAAAGGGAAAAAAGTTAATGTTTTTATATCTGTAGAATAGAAGGGGTTGTTAATTGTACAGTTGACCCTTGAACAGTGTGGGGATTGGGGGCGCCAACCCCCTGTGCAGTCGAACATCTGCATATAACTTTTGACTTCCCCAAAACTGAACTACAATCCTTCTTTGGAATCTGCATGGAATTGTTTCCAGGAACCCCCACAGATTACTAAGTCCATGCATGCTCAAGTCCCTTCTATAAAATAGCATAGAACAATGCGTATTGTTGATCCTCTGAATCTTCTGATTTGAAACCTGGGGACATGGAGGGCTGACTGTATTTATTGAAAAAAATTCACCTATTGGTGGATCCATGCAGTTCAAACTTATATTGTTCAAGGGTCAACTGTATATTTATATAATTCACATACCATACAATTTACCCACCTACAGTCAGGTGGGAATATACTTTTAGTATATTCATAGAGTTGTGCAGTCTTCATCACAATCAATTCAAGAACACTTTAATGACCCCACTAAGAAACCTTGTATCTGCTATCAGTCACTCCGCTTACCCCCCCCACCAAAACAACAACAACAACAACAACAACAACAACAAAACTTCTAGCTCTAAGTAACCACTTACCTACTTTTTATGTCTTTGTATTTGCCTATTCTGGACATTTTATGTGAATGAAATAATACAATATGTTTTTTTGTGACTATCTTTCATTTAGTATAATGTTTTCAAGGTTCATCGATGTCATAGTATATATTTTATTGATGAATAATAATTTATTATATGAATATAACATATTTTGTTTATTCATCAGTTGGTGGCATTTAGGTTGTTTTCACCTTTTGGATATTATGAAGAATGCTACTATGAGCATTTATGCACAAGTTTTTTGTGTGGACTTATATTTTCAGTTCTGGTGGAATTTCATACCTAGTGGAATTTCTAGGTACCCTTTTGAAGAACTGCAAACTGTTTTTCAAAGTGGCTACTCTGTGTTACATTTTTACCAACAATGTATGAGGGTTTCAGTATCTCCAAACACTTGTCTTCACTTATTATTGTCTGTCTTTTTGATTTTTAGCCATCCTAGTGGGTGCGAAGTAGTATTTCAGTATGATTTTTATTTGCATTTTCCTAATAGCTAATGATATTGAGCTTATTTGTCATTTGTATAGCTTCTTTAGAGAATGTCTATTTGGATCTTTTCCCATTTTTAAATTAGATTATTTTATCATTTTATTATTGAGTTGTTTGTCATTTTATTACTGAATGTATTGCTGCCTGTTTTTGTAAATACAGTTTTATTGCATAGTCATGCTCCTTTGTTTGCATTTTGTCCATGATTGCTTTAGTGCTATAATGGCAGAATTGACTAGTTGTGACTGAGATTATGGGGCCTGGAAAGCCTAAAATAGTTGCTATTTAGCTTTTTAGGTAAAAAATTTGCTGCCCTCTCAATAGATAATTTTGCCATTTAAAATATTTAAGAAGCATTATTAAACAAGTAGGAAATATATTAGAATAAAAATTATACAAAATAGTGTGTACTATGTGATTTCATTGGTGTAAAAAATTATGAATATGTGTGCATAGCAAAGAGACTAAAAAGAAATACACTAAAATATTAACAGTGATCTTTGGATTTTGCATTTATGGCTGATAGTAGCTGATGCAGAAAATCTAAAGAAGGAAATTACATTTCACAATATAGGCATGTATTACCTTTATAACCAGAGACAGATAGAAACATTGGTAATCAGCAATAAAGATATCTAGGATGACTTCTTAAAAATAAATTTATTTTCTTGTTTCTCTGTTTTTTATGTTCTTATGAACAAATAAATATAAGAATCATTTTTTTCAACTATAAATAACATGTTATATATAGGTAGTCTCTGTCTATTTCTTTGGGACATGATCATGAAACTAGTGTTTTTACGTGTAGGAATAATGAACACTCAAATTCTTGTTAATCAAGTTCCCATTTATGACTTACATGTTAATTTTCTTTTCACAGAATTTTAATATATTTTACTGTTGGACCATGAAATGTTTTATTTACCAAGAAAAATATACTAAAAATTTTGTTTATTAAAATAGTTAATAGCATGAATTTAATTTTTTAATACCTTATTTAACATTATACTTAAGTGGTTGTACACTTAACCCTAGATAATTTTTCTTCTTTTCTTGTAGCTTAATTAAGGCTTTCAGTTCTGTATTCTTTATACTCAAATCTCCACAATAGGTGATCATGCGTCAAGTGTGTTCCTGTAGGTTGTTGATTACATTCTGATGTCTATGTCCTTTAGAACATCTGGATGTTTGACCTCTTTGAAGCACTGGGACACAGGACTGGACTTCTTATTCAGTGTTCTAGTTCACCAAATACTATTTCTTTAATATGGTTACATAAAACTGCATGCCTAATTTTTTTCTCCATTTCCACCATTTTTTAAAATAACTTTTATGAGTCAGGAGGTTTTATATTATTAGTTGTAGTGTAGGAAACACTGAATTGAAAATTAGGAACCTTGATTATTTTAAAAGGCCTTGATCTCACATTATAATCTAGAATAAGTGAATTAATTCCTAGCACTGTATTTATAGGGGCTTATGGTAATTATTTCAGGTCCCTTTCAGTTCTAAGATTCCCTGTCAGGTTGGTCCTCCTCCTGAAAACACTCACATACTCTATTACACCCCATTTTTGAATGCCATTTGGGGAGTTATTTTTTATAGTGGGTAGAGTTGCTAATTAGATTTAGTTTACTTTGGGGTTAAAGTACTCCTCTGGTCTATTGTTTTACTAGTCGGAGATCTTAGAGTAGGATGATAATAAAGTTTATTTAAACCTTTTATTATATTCCTACATGGTCAGAGAGGATGTTTAACCTCATATATACAAGACATACTAGACTAATCTTTTCTTAGTGTTTAAAAATCTCATATTAATGAAACTTTAAAAATTTTTCGATTCTTCAGACCACTGCTGTTCTTTATAGAATCCCGAAAACACAATAAATTTGTAGTTTTATAAGTCCACTACCGTAAGTTTTGTGAGGTGTAAATACTCACACCATGATAAATTTTAAGCTGTCAGCGTGAAGTCACTGAACACGGAGTTAGGAAAGAGCTGTGCACACACTGGGAAGAGGTGCAGCCAAGCAAAGGGAGCAGACAGATTTGTGACTGTGAAGTAATGAGACTTGTTTCCTTGTGTAGTTGCTAACTTAGTGCCTATAAAATAGGAATTCTCCATATACTTTTTTAAGGATTATGGTAGAGAGTAATAGTGAATTTAATGTAAGTAAGTTCAGGAGTGTTGTGGGGAAAAAATCATTTTTTTATACTTATAACTAAATCCTTAAAGTAGATATTAAAAGGGAAACAAAGGTGCTCTAGAGAGATGTAATGTGTAGTATTTATGAGTGAATTGAGACTGGGAGAAAGGGGGGACTTTTAATGAAATTGGGAGCAAGCTTATGATTCTGTGCCTTTATTTTGCTCAAATTCAATTTTAGGTTGAAGCTTTCGGCACTGTAACAAAGTAGTCCCTCAAGGACTCTAGAAGGGTGGAAACAAGTAAAGGTTTATATATTTTAGCCAGACAGAAAAAGTTGAAAACCACATGATATCACTTATATGTGGAATTTAAACTTAGAAGCAGCAAACGAACAGGACAAACAAACAGAGACTCATGGTCCTGGACAATAGACTAGTGGTTACCAGAGGGTGGGATCGAGGAAGGAGGAGTGGGGAGTAGTTGGGGTAAAAGGGGTCAAATATGTGGTGACAGAAAGAAATCTAACTATGGGTGGTGAATGCATGCTGCTGCCCACGCACATGTGCGTGTGCGCGTCCGCACACGTGCGCACATGCATGCCTTACTGCTAAATTGTATACCTGAAAGTTAACTGGATTTTGTTAATCAATGTCACCATAATAAAAAAATAAATTTAAAAAAATGGTTTTTGTATTTTAAAGAGTATATCCTTTCTAATTGTGAATTATGAGAAGGAAGTTACTGCCTGATTCAGTGGCTCAAGGAAGGACTTTCTTCGCAGATTGGTTACCCGCTTTCAATAAGACATCTGTGGATCAGTTGATCAAAACTCGTTCTAGTGGAATAAAACTTTTCTCAAAATTTCTATAAAGGTGCTTGTCAAAATCTACCTCCCAAAACTTATGAATTTTACTATCCTAATGGTTTTTTAAAAAAATCTGATCTTTTCTACATAAAAAAACTTTATATAGGAAATTAATACATAGTATTTTAATTTTCTGTTATTGGTTATTATATTGCCCTTATTAAGATATCTTTTAAAAACCTTTGTGTGTGTGTGTGCGTGTGTATATATACACACACTCTGCAGTAAACAGTATACTGTGCCATTCTTAACTGTTTTTAAATAAGGTCTTTTCTGAGAAAAAATAATGTTGCATCAGGAACATAACACTTATTATAAGATGGTTTCTATGGGAAAATTGGTTTTTACTTTCGTCATTTTGACGTAAAGGACCTTTTCCAGGAAAATATTCTGCCAGGAATGTGAAGATGGCCTTTATTGCCAAATGGTCACTCACTTCTCTATTCAGGCAAATCTAAGTGATGACCCAGCATATAACATGCTCATTCCCCTCTTCTGCTCATTCTTACATCCTTTCTTTCCCCATTTAAATACTACTCATTTACCAAGATTTGTTTTAAGTGTAGCCTCTTTAATTAATCCTATTTAAATTACAACATATCACTTAATTAACCTGTACTTATTTCTATGTGTGGCTATTGTCAACAGAATTTTAAGCTATTTTTGGGGATGTTACCAATTCTGTACTACTGTAGTAGAAATTTGCTTAACTTCCCTTTAGTTAGCCAGTACTCTGTTCTCTTTGTAAAACATACTGACTCATGCCTCTAACATTAAAGCTAGGCTAATGGGTCACTTTCTAGTACATCTGTCCACTTCTGTTCCTGTTTTTTGAGTTTTAAGCTTATCAAAAGTCAGTTGTATGTTGCCTCAGCCCTGCCCCCATATAATCTGATACATTTGTTCTGCAGTGTGAGCTGAATATACGTGATTTAAAGGAGAAAGGTTATCAAGCGTGTTTAAAAAGTTGTTTTTGAACCTGTGTATACATAGTCATATAATTTAAATACTCCTACATAGATTGAAGAGATATGAGTATGGCAAGGTAATTCCTATGAAAAGTAAGTCATTTGCTTTGAAATTTCACTCAAAGTTAGTTGCTAAATAGATTGCACTTGAATTAGGTATGTAAAAGACAACTCTGAAACTGGTGAAAAGTCTTGAAGAACTGTTTTTCATATTTGTTCACAAATGTCTTAAGTTGTCATGCCATTTAAAAGAAACTGGAAGCTATAACTTTCACGGTGTGAGAATGGTTTAGTCAAGACAAAGGCTACATTAATATCACTAAGCACAATCTTAGTCAAATAAAAGGTCTTAACTTTATGTTAAAGGTTTATGATTTAAGTTAAAATTATATATATTAGTGATTCCCTCTTTTGAGCAAACATTTTCATTTACAGGTTCTTAACTTACCAGTTACTGTGTGTGTGTGTGTGTGTGTGTGTGTGTGTGTGTGTGTGTGTGTGTGTGTGTGTTGGATAGATATTTAGTTTATATAATCATACTCATAAAGCTTAAGTGTCCTTAGAGAAAACAAACCCTGGGGAGTGATGTGACTTGCTAAATTTCACAACTAATAAAATGGTGAATCTGTTACTTGCATCAAGAGCATATATGCTAGTCCAGGACTCTATACAGAAATACTTAATTGATTTTGGTGTGTTTTTTATGATGGCGAACTGTACACTGCTTAGAATAGATAGATCCCAGTGAAGCAATTTATATAATCTCAGTCTCAGCCCACATATTTGGGACATTCATTGCCTTTTTTAGGCATTGGCATTGAGTAACTTTGGGGTTTAGAGAGGCAAAAAAAGTTTCTCAGTTTATGTTTTATTTTAGAACTTTAAATAGTAAAGAAGTAACTGTTATGTGTCTCATGTGGCCATTTTCCAAACACCTGTTAACAGTGCTCTGACCCTGAAAAAGGCATCAGTAAATCAATATGCATTGAGAGCCTCCAATGCTTAACATGTTAGCCACTGGGGATACCACTGTGAATAAAATGAACACAGTAGAATCAAACAAAGTCCCTGATTTCCTGAAATTTTTATTTTTGCAATTGAATTATTTAACTGCAGGTTGTAAATGCTATAAAAAATGAAAATTTTGGTACTATGAGAAAATATAACCTGATATCCAGACCTAGTCTGAAGAAATAAGGGAAAGGATCAATGAAGGCTGACATGTGGAGTTAACTTTTTAGATGAACTCTAAATTATAAGTGGCAATTGTCAAGTGAATGTGGAGGAGAGAAGGGAGATTTATGGAAAGCGGGCAGGGATGAGCTAATTTGGCAGAGTCTGTTCAGAGGCACTGAGATAAAAAGCGGCATATTTGAGTTTGAGAAATGGAAAGAAAGCCTGTGAGTCTGCAGAACAGAAGGAAGGAAGAGGGTGGAACAGATGATGAGGAGGAAGTAAACAGTGTCCTGGGTATGCAAGATGTTAGAAAAAGAATTTGTGCTTAGGCCTAAGGTCAATGGAGGAGAATTGAAGGGTTTTTCAAGCTTTTGTACTGTCATATTTGTATTTTCAAAAGATCACCGTGGCTGTTCTATCAAAAATAGAATGGAAGAAAGACAAGGGTAGATGTGGGAGACCAAGTAAAAAGCAGTGAGTAGGATGCTGGTGTTTGAGATGGAGATAAAGGCATACAAAATATATGTTCAGAGAGGTATACTTTATAGTTTGTCTTTTGCTTTCGTGCTTAAATTTAAACTTCATGGTTTGTTTGCATTCCTAATTAACCAGACCTTGGCCCCTGGGGTTTGGGGATTCCTGCTCTATAGGGAATTGAGATGGATTTCAAATGCCTTCTAAAATAAGTAAATTTTATTTTGTTTGAAAATGTCAGTAAATTATATGTATGGAATTGTACCATGAAACAGAACTTGAAAGATTATATATTCTGCATTCTTCTAAATTTGTTAGAAGGAACTTTTTATGGATTAATAAGGTAATGGCCTATACCAAGTAAATTTTTAAGTATGTATGGTTTTGTTCAAATATTCATGTTAAAGATCTTTGAAAGATATTTTCACAGGTTGTGATTTTTTTTTTTTTAAATAAAGAAAGACTAGAGACTGCTAGGTTTCAGTTTTTATTTTAGTTTTTATGTTGAGGCTGACTGTTGTTACCAAGTTTAGTATATACTTATATACATGGCTCTTATAGTCTAAATAATATTAACCTCCCCTCAGATCCCTGAGCTGCAGTAACTTTTTAATGTTAATTTGTTTTTGTGTTCCTGTACTTAAAATTTACTCTTTTTTCATGTATATAACAATCATAATTATGTATTTAAAAATTAGTACATGAGTATTAATAAATTACGTTTTTATTTGAAAACAGCTATCCGTTATATTCCTCAATGCTATCACCACCTTTAAAATCTTTTTCTCAAAAAGTGACAGAAATCAAGTCAGTTTCTTCACTAGCTTCTTTATTATACTTACGTGGGTGATTAACATAATGAATTATGGTGTACTTTTTTTTTTGGTTCTCCCATCGCCTAGTATCTTCATGAATAGACTCTTTGTCTTCTATCTACTTGGTATGTTTCTAAAAATTTGAATTAATTTTAGTGCTTATTTAAGGAAAAAGCATTAAAAAATGTTTAAAAATATCACTTAATTTAAGGAGAGGCATAAAGTGTTTTTGGCTTATTGTATTTGTTATCTGTTCCATGAGTGTCTAAATTAGCAATGTTTCTTGAGGTCTGTTGCTTTTGAGATAGAGTACTAAATAACCTAATAAAATTGGTAATCACCTTTTTCATGGCTTAAATGTAGCCACATTCTTTGAACCATTTCTGTATTATTTTGAATGATCAAGTTTTTAAGTGCAAACAGAAACCAATCAAACTCATGCCTAAGATATTTAGTTCAGAACTTGGCCTATAAAAAGAAGGATGTGGAGAATTCAGAAATGATTGAGAAGGAACCAAGAAATGTCTCAAATGCTCTTTCAAAAGCAAGTAAAAATGATCTGAATTCTTAATGTATTCTTAGGTCTGGGATGAGAAATTGCACGATATACTTGTTGTTAGACTCATTTCAGATTTAACCAGAAAAACTTTTTTTTTTTTCTGTTTAAGCATTTAAATATTACCTTAAATTTTGACACGTAAAATACTTCAAGTAATATTGCTCAAAGACTTAGTCAAATAGATTTGATACACTTTAGGTTTTGTGAAAGGGAGTGCTAATTAAATGAAGGAAACCTCAATATAAATAAATTCAGTCTCTGTGTCTTTCCGTAGTCTTCAAAATGAATTCCTATCTTTTTATTAAAAAGCATTTACATAATGCTTTTGTGTAATGTGTTTTTTATAAGGTCAAAAGAAATAGACTGGCAACCTTATTTTACTACACGCATTGTAGATGATTTTGGCACACACCTACGAGTATTCAGAAAGGCTCAACAGAAGATAACAGAGAAAGATGATCAAGTAACAGGTAATATCTCTTTCCATTTGAAAATTAGGATTTTAAAATCTGTTTTCTTTATCATTCAGTGTATCTTGCATTGTTCCTTTCTTGGTCCAGGTACAGCAGAAGATCTTGTAGATACCTTTTTTGAAGTTGAAGTTGAAATGGAGAAGGATGTTTGCCGTGATCTAGTGTGCACTTCTCCCAAAGATGAAGAAGGTTTTATTTTCAATTTAACTCTTTTGAAAATGGTGACTGTTCACATTGGTTAGAGACAAGTTGTAGGAACCAGTGAACAAATATGAGGGTAAAATCTAAGGGTGAAATTTTACAGGACAAGTAGCATAGTAAAGACACTATTACTATTCTTTTTATTTTAATTTTTAATTCCTAAAAGTAGTTCCCCAGTTCTTTTTCCTGTTATAAAGGTCATCTTTAAAATTTAAAGATGGTAATTAAAGACGACTTCTTTTGGCTTCTTTTAAAATATAACAGGCATAAACGTTTTATAGTTAATTTATCTTCACCTTGAATTTATTAATTTATTAATTTGACTTTAAGAATACATCTGTTACCCTAAAATATTTTCTAAGGGAATGATTATAATGATTTCAAATAAAGTTTATAGAGTCGAATATATTTATCTTCTTTGTGGGAGGTTAGACCAGGTAGGTTTTAGCTGAGGATGTTGTCTTTTCCTAGTTTTGCAATGACTCTTTCCTGCTTGGCACATTTTTCAATGAACAGGATCAGCTGTATCATTATAGTCCCATGAAGTGTCAGCATATCGACAACTAAAGAAAAGCATTTCTAGTTGTGGAAATTGTTTTCCTTGACTTTTAAAATGTGCCTAACTTTTTTTTCCTCTACTTTCCCTTCCTTTTTTCCTTTTTCTATTTCATTCCTTTTTATATTTATTGTGCAGTTCAATTTTTAATTGTCATTTCATTAACACTGATATGAAATAACTAGATGTAAGGAATAGATATAATGATGTGTAGGACTTTTATGTAAATCAAGACCTCTTAAATCAGTAAAATAGAAGAACATCCTCTTTTTCCTTATGTTGTTACCTGCCAAGTTAGTGGAGGTTCTTCCTTGAAAGAAGAAGAATTGGTATATATTTTTAAAGATGTGCAAATAACTTTTAAGTATGCAAAGATAATTAGTATGGTTGGAGTGCAGAATACAGGGATACAGCTGAAGTTGTTTTGTGGGCACTTTTGTAATGGAAATTTCTCAATGATTCAAAAAGTGGGATAAAACTGAATAGAATAAAAAAATATTAGTTTGATTAATGAGTAGTTATTTGGAGAATATTGAAGGAATTTTTAATGAATACCGATATGTATTAATTACTCAAATCATAAGCCATTATAATCAGGAAATTGCTTATTTCTACCTTTATGTGTTTTATATTAGGTGGAGATTTTATATTTTCTAATGTTGTTATAGCTACCCTTTTTATTTCTAGGATTCCTAAGGGATTTGTGTGAGGTCTTATTATATTTATTGCTACCTCCTGGAGATTTCCAGAACAAGATCATGCGATACTTTGTCAGGGTAAGCTTAAACTCATACCAAATAAATGGCTGTAAAGAAACTTAGAGTAGTATTTCTTAAAAGTTTTGGTCTCAGGACCCATTCTGTTGCTGCTGTTGTTATCCATTCAGAAAATATTTATTGATGATTGACAAGTCTCGTGTTAGGTGCAAGAGATGCATACTTGAACAGAAATATTTTCCTCCCCAAGGAGACTTTAAATAATCTAGTGGGGAGAAAGAAATGTAAGAAATGTAGCAGGCTAATGTAAAGAAGTATAGTCAGCTCTTGACTGACCAAAATTTTAGGAGAAATAGGAAAAGGTGTATTTACACTTGTAAAAATCATTAAGGACCTCAAAGAACTTTTTTGTTGTTGGTTTTATCTATTAATATTTGATGTATTATAAATTAAAACTAGGAAAATTTGGAACAATACACAGCACACATTCTATTAGTTGATAGATATCATTGTATCTTGTTTCTTTTTGAAAATATTACTCTATGCTTGTCTCATCCTACCCCTGGACAACAGTTTGAGAACTGCCTGATGTAGAGTTAGGGACTTGGATTTTTGGTTATAACAAAGATGTGTTTTAAATCTTCTTTAATATAGCATTACCTATAAAATTACCTAAATTAGGCTAATTAAAATAATACTTCTGGTTAGAAACTTAAAAAGAAACTTGGTAGCTAAGTTTTTACTACTTGTAATTGGAAAATGGATAAGTTGGAGGAGAACAGTGGTCTTGGACTTTTTTCCCCTGACTATAAACCTTTAGAGTTAAAGGACTAATAGTTTGCCTTTGGCTGTTGGTTACGATTGAGAAATGGTGGCTACATAAGCCCTCATCCTGGATGAATAGGTAAAATGAAAGTATCCATTTTTTTCTAAAAATGAAAGCTTATGATCTCTTTAAAGAGATCCTACAAAACAGATTCCAGTTCCTGAGATGTGCTTTTATGCTTGCATGCTATCGTTTAAGCAACACCAGATAGTTTCCTAATACCTACCTAACTTGAGTTCAGTGCTCTTCTCAAGTCAGGTAATGGTTCTGTGAAGTAAATAAAAAGTGCTTGGTTTTGATGGGAAGAGTCTGATAGGTTCTATATTGTTAAAACAAATTATTTGGGCTAGTCATTTTCAAGGGAAGTAAATACCTGGCATATCTATTACTAGATTCACATCTACCACTGCAGGAAGGGATTGCTAATCAGTTGTAGCCCTCGTTTATGCTGAGTATCTATTTGGTTTCAGAACCTTTGCCTACCTGATACTCCAGACAGCCACAGTTAGGCAGTGTCTCAGCAGCATTTCATGTGGTTGCCCATCTTTTACTTCTTGAAACTCTGTCTATTTTTAGATTCCATGTTAGTCTCCTTTACATGTTTTAACTCCTACTTTAAAGTTCTTCAGACCTGGGCCTTCTTGCTCATTCATTTCTTTGGCTTTAAACACCAACCAAATGTTAATATCGTCCAGATTTGTTATCTGTGGTCCAGACTTCCCTTCTGAGCTCCAGGCTACTCTCACCAGCTACCCACTGAATCACCATTTGATTGACTCACAGCCCTTTTAAACTTTAAATATCCAAAATGAAAATATTCTTGCCTCCATAGCCTGTCTGCCTTTTAAATATTTTCTCCATCTCAGTAAATGGTATGACTATCTAGCAAAATTTTCAAGTCTCAAGCCCTTTCAGAAGCTGTGTGACATGGCCTTGTTTACCTCTCTGGCCTTCATGCCATGTGGTCACTCTATTCCAGCCAGTATTCTCCACTGGTTTCTCCAGAAGCACCATCTTCTCCCCACCATAGAGCTGTCTCACACTCTTTTTTTTCCCCTCTGTTCAGAATGAGTCCTTTTATTCTCTTGGCTAAATTGTGTTCATCCCTCATATCTCACTTTCTCAGAAATGCCTCCCCTGATTTCCCAATCTACAGCCCCCTCATAATTCCCTATTACTGTAGGTAGGTACCCATTTAATTTCCTTCATAGCATTTATTGTATTTTAAAATGATAGTGTGGTTTTTGTGTTTACTTACTTGATGCTTCTTTCCCCTAATAGAACTATAAGTCCTGTAATGACAGGGGCCATATAGCTCTGTTTATCATCATTATGTACTTCGTGGTTATCACAGGAGTGGGCACATAGCAGATTAGAAAACCAGTTTTAATGTAAGAGGAAACCTGTTTGCCCCGCTTGCTCACTGCAGTGCACATGTTACTGTAGCTCCCTGAAGATTAAGCTGACTCTTAGGATCGATCCTTGTTATAGTTTAGAATAACTAGGATTCTTTAAAGACCAAATATATTTTGCTATAGATTGCTCTTTGAGACCAGTATTTCTTTTTGGTAGAATCTAATTGAGCATAATTGTAGAGCATTATAATTCAGCAAATTACTTTTTTTTTTCCTTTTAACTTGATAGATCTTTATCAGTTTTGTTGCTAATTAAATTCAAGTATTCTCAAAAGACATTTTGTTCAGATTAAATAACAGATTAAAGACTTCTTTATGTGGATCCTTTGCCTTGTACTTAAATAGGAATTGTTGTGTCATGATTACATCTTGACTAATTAGGAGATCAAAGTAGTTTTCTAAAACAGATCGACCAATTGCATTTGCTGATAAGAATCAATAAATTTATTTAAAATTCTTCCCTACGTGTTTTTCTTCTTTTAAATCAAATTGGAAAAAGAAACTTAAAAAAAAATGGATTTTTGTTTGTGAACTTTCTCCTTACAAAGTACATTTTAAAATTTGAGCATCTGGGGCCAGAGACATAATTTGAAGGAAGGAATTATGTAAATACTAAATAAAAATTTTAAGACATGTTTAAGACAATGACCTTGGGAAAACGAAGGGTAAATATTTTTGAAGATAGATAAATTGATAGAACTGATGAGTCTCACTCATACACAAAAGATTCCTAGAGAGTTGTAGTGTATTAGAGAAGTAGAAGATAGACTATTACGTAGAGAATGGTAAGTGATAAATGCCATAAATATAGGTATATATGTATTTTAAACATATAAATTAAAAAAGTGTTCAGCTGGAATGGTCAGCGTTTATATAATTGGAGAATTGACTCTGTAGTCCTTGAAGGAAGGGAAGAATTTTAATAGGAGCATAAACAGCTGGAAAGAATGGGAAGGTATATTCTAGAGAATGGTGAATAATTACATTAACTTATTTATTATTATTTGTATTAATTTCTATTAGGAAAATTTTCAAACAAATATAGAGAATAATATAATAGACGTTTATGTACCAACTACCCAGGTTTAACCAATGTTAATATTTTACTATAGTTACTCTGTTCCTCCCTTAAAGGTAACCACACTGTTATAAAATCGGTGTGTATCTTTTCCTTCTCTTCTTTATTTTTATACTTTTAGTATAGATATAGGAATCCATAAACACATTTACTGCCATGTTTTGCCTTTTAAAAACTGACATAAATGCTAACATATAACAGGTAGCTTTTCGCTTTTCTCCACTCAACTCTAGTTGTCATTGTGGAGAGGTATCCGGGTTGATATAGGTAGCTTCATCTCAATTTATTTTAACTGTAGTATACTAGCTCATCTGTTTATAAGCTTATGTTGGTTTTCAAGTTTTACGTTTATATGTATCATACTTTTCTTAAATAACAGTATTGTGTTAAGAAGTTAACATTATGCTATTGATTTGAGAAGTATATTAGATTTTTTTTTTTTAATTTTTGTCCAGGAAATCATTGCACGAGGAATTCTTCTTCCATTAATAAATCAACTCAGTGATCCTGATTATATTAATCAATATATCATATGGATGGTATGTACTTTCTAAATTACAACTTTATTTTTAAAACTTTTTTTAAAATATAAAAATATGATTTGGAGATCAGGATGATTAAGCAATAATTTATTAAATAAAATATATCTAAAGATAATCTTTATATTTTCAATGTTTCTGTTTGTTAATATGTTGAATGTGCTAGCCAAATTCTCTGTAATAATTGTGTTGATAAAATAATCTTTACGGTTTTGGTGCTGTTACTACTTATTTAAATTTTAAAAAGGATATTTTACTGCCTGTATGTATAGATGATGAGTATTTTTTAAAGCTGCTATTTGGTTTTAAATACAACTCGTGATCTGAACTACTTAAATAGTATATATGTACTTTACATTTTACACTGTGTAGTGGAGGAGAATATGGAGAAAACACTAGACAGAGAATGAGAAGATCTGTGTTCTAGATCTATTTTCATAAGTTGCTTAGTGTTTATAAGCAGATAACTCAGTTTTTTCATGCATCAGACATATCAAAATGTTAATACTTACTAAATTTACTTGCTCTCATGTTTTTGCTTATTATACATGGCTTTTGATTATTTGTGCTTTTCCTCAGTAAATTCATGTCCAAGAAGAGTTGTAAATGGACAACTGCTGGGAATATTTTGATTAATACTTCTAGATCTTTGATTCATTTTCTTGAATCTAGAATTTCTTCTCTACAGTTGTCTTCTATTAACTCAGTCTAGCTTTCCCAAGAAGGAACTACTTGAATGTTCTTTTTTTTCCCAAACCATCATCAGGCTTGCCATTGTTGCTGCTGCAGTGTTCATCTCTCCCACTAGATAGTGGGTTACTTGCAGACAGAAATTAATTTCCTAACTTCGTATTTCTAGACCCTTTCATGGAGGTCACAGAACTTGATTCTTCTTTTGTCAACTTTTATAGAGTCCTAATAGGCTCCACCAAGAGCTTTAAAATATGCATATTTGCATAATTAGAAATTTCAAAAATTCATATCCTTTGGTTAGGAGTTCTACTTCCAAAATATATTCTAAATTGAAAATAAGCAAGTTTTTAATCAATATTTAAGTCCACTAATGGAAACATTGCTTATAGTACTAAAAAATTGAAATCAATTTAAGTGTCCCATGTAGAGGATTAGTTTAATAACTTATGGCATACTCATACAGTAGAATGTTATGCAGCCATTAAAAAATGATGGTAGTATATATTTATGAATGTGAAAAGATGTTTATATTTTATGTGAAAAGGATAAGTAAAAGGATGTGTATAGATATATAATCCTTTTAATACACATAAATATAATTTATGAATGACTAATTCTGATAGAATATATATTGATTGAAATGTTAATAGAGATAAGGTTATGAAAGTTTTAGTTTTCTCTCGTTTATATATTTCACTTTACTTACAATGAGTATGGATTATATAATAAAAAGTAATTTTTAAAGAAGGAAACTGATAAAACTTTAAAAAATTTAAATAATAAAGTAAGGGTAAATGGTGTTAAAACTTTTTTTTGTAACACACACAAAAATGGATATTGTATACTAACCTTAAATAATCAGGATACAGTACTCTATAATCTTACCTGTGTTACAGAAAAGGATGCATGATTACCTGAATGTTATAGATATCTCTTACTCATGGGATTAGGGATCATTTCTGTTAATAGCTTTCTTTAGTTTTCAGGAATTTTTTGCTGAGCTTGCATTAACTATAATAATTAGTTACAAGATGTAAACATTTTGAGGGGACTTAACAAATATTCTAAGAAGAATTAAACCACCAAATTTTACTTGTTCTCCCCATAGTTAGCCTAGTACTACTATTATGTATAGTGCTTGGGTCTTTTATTATTTAATGAACAGGAATTGATCACTGTTGTACTTTGCAATATAATATCAAAAAAATTTAATAATGGATTTTTAGCCTACTTTGTTGTCTAGTTTATACTTTCTTGACATTATTTGTATAGAAAACCCTTTATGCATAGGTATTATAAAGATTAAAATGAGTTCTGTTCTTATTTTTTCACTCAGTTAAATTATCATATTAATGATATTTAACTTATAGTTCATTTCTGTTTGAAAGGAAAGATTTAGACAGTATATTAGTAACATATCTTCTCTCTATGTAAAGTTTTAGTGTTACCCAACAATAGTTTTAAGTTTTTAAGTCATTTCTAAAAATAGTTTGAATGGATTTGTATTATTCATCTCTACATATACATTTTACTTTTCCTTCATTTCTTATTAAGTTCATGTTAAGTCCAATCTGTTGACTATGGAATAGATTACCTAATTGGTTCATATTGTTATCTCCAACTAGAGAAGATAAATGAAGAGCAATTTATTTGTTTGTTTTTTTTTTTATGTATTTTTAGAAAAAAGTTTTTAACAACCTTTTTCTTTTATTATTGAGGTAAAATTTATATAAAATGAAAAAAACTGCCAAATGGTCTTCCAAAGTTGTGTTACAAGTTTGCCTTTTCACTAGCACTGTTTGAAAGTTCTGTTTTCTCTGTATTCTGAACATTTGGCATTATCATTTTGTTGTAGTTAACTTGCATGTCCCTGTAGGCTAATGATAGTAAGCATCTTTTCATGTGCTTACTGGCCAGTTTATAGTTCAGGACTTATCCAATCCCTAGTTCTTTGACTCGTTGAGGATGGAAAATATTTCAAGACTGCTTCCTTTTCATAGCTCCCTTTACTGCTTTACTTGGCTTAAATTTTATGAGCAGTCATAATGATTAGTCCCTTCACAACGTCCTCAACTAACTTTTTTCCCTCTCTCACTTTATTTGCTTGATGAAACAACACTCTGGTTAAATCCAGCTTAACTATCTACTTTATTCCTATTCTTAAACAGCAAGTGGCTGAAGAAAAAAACAAAATAACAGAGTAATTTATATCATCACAATGATTCTGTTAAATTTAGGTCAGAGAATTCTAGTATTGTGTTTAAAGCCCTCCAGTAACTTTTCATTCCACTCAAAATGAAAGCCAGAACATTTACTATACCCTACCAGGTTCACCCTGCATTACCACCCATCTTGTCTTCTACTCCTCTGCCTCTTCTTGGTATAGCTCCTGGCTTTCTTACTGTCATCAAACATTCTGAGCATGTTTCTCTACTTTCTAGTGCGTTGTGTATTCACTTACCTTGTAAACAGTTTGTGACCCACAAGAATGTAAGTATCATGAGTACAGAAATTGTAGTTTTGTTTTGTTACAGCACTGGGGATATGGCAAGTCGTGCATGTTACAGGGTAGGAACGCAGAATTCTGTTTTTCCTTAATAAGCAAGTCCCCCTCCCACCTGTTTTGTAAACTCTTTTCAGATCCGTGATTCTAATTGCAACTATGAGGCCTTTATGAACATTATTAAATTGAGTGACAATATTGGAGAGCTAGAAGCAGTCAGAGATAAGGCAGCAGAAGAATTACAGTATCTTCGATCTCTAGATACAGCTGGTGATGGTAATTTATTTAAGTATAAGACTTTTATTGATTACTGTATCTTTAAACAAAACTAATTTACCTAAATATCATTTTATGCTATTAGTTGTTTTTACCTTAACTAAATTTAAATCTTTCCTAACATGTTAGTGTGTGCTAAGAAAAAAGTATTACAGTTTTCTGAATTGAGACTGTTATTATTGAAATTATCTCTAAAAGTTAAGATAATTGGCATGATTTAATTTTAATTAAATAATTTCGCTATGAAATTTTAGGTAATTTCATTTAAGTAAATAATTGCTCTGTGCATTGGTTTGTATGTTAAATTTCAGTAAGTGCATGTTTAAAGTATTTCAAAGTAACATTACCACTTTGTAGCTCATAATCAGTTTGTTTGTTTTTAGATATCAACACTATCAAAAATCAAATAAATAGCTTATTATTTGTAAAGAAAGTATGTGACTCAAGAATACAACGGTTGCAGTCAGGCAAAGTAAGTAAAGTACTTTTGAGCTTAACATTTAGTTATAAATATATTCTTTAAAATGTCTGGCAGTCTGGGGGGATGGGCAAAAATGTTGAAGAGGATTAAAAGTACAAATTGCCAGTTGTAAAATAAGTCTTGGAGAAATAATGTACAGCATAGGGAATATTGTCAATAATTTGTAATAACTAGATATGGGGAGATGGTTACTAGGCTTATTGTGATCACTTCATAAGGTATGTAAATGTCTAATCACTATGCTGTACATTTGAAATTAATATAATACAGCACATCAAATGTAATGTAAAAATAAATTGTAAAAATGTCTAGCAAATGACAAAAAGTAGGATATTAATTAGTGCAGTACTCTACAAAAAAAGTTTAGAAAAAACTTTTTACAATGTAATATTAGTATTTGTTAAAACATTACATGAAAAATACTAAAGTTATTAAAGACTTTATTTGATTTTTTGTTTTATTTATTCATCTATTATTTATTCAGATTCAGCATTTATTGAATTTTGTACTCTGGCCACTGTGTTAGATTGACCTGAAAGGCAAACGCTCTTCGTGGAGCTTACATTTTAGTTGCAGAGTCAGAAAATAAGCCAATAAGTAAATTGATATATACTGTTAAAAAAAGAAAGTAAAAAATAAAATGTGAAAAAATGAGTAAAATAGAAGGATAGAAAATGTCTAGGAGTGTTTTAAATAGGTGCTGAGAGATTTGGTGACATTTGAGCATAATTAGAGAGATTAAAACATTACATGAAAAATACTAAAGTTATTAAAGACTTTATTTGATTTTTTGTTTTATTTATTCATCTATTATTTATTCAGATTCAGCATTTATTGAATTTTGTACTCTGGCCACTGTGTTAGATTGACCTGAAAGGCAAACACTCTTCGTGGAGCTTACATTTTAGTTGCAGAGTCAGAAAATAAGCCAATAAGTAAATTGATATATACTGTAAAAAAAAAGAAAGTAAAAAATAAAATGTGAAAAAAATGAGTAAAATAGAAGGATAGAAAATGTCTAGGAGTGTTTTAAATAGGTGCTGAGAGATTTGGTGACATTTGAGCATAGAGGGCCTGAATAACATGAGAGAGTCCTGTGCATTTTTTTTTTTTTTTTTTTAGTAGACTCTTTCAGGCAAGGTGATGGTCAATGCAAAAGTACTGTGGTAGAAACTATGATATTTTTAAAAAGAAAATATAGAACATTTTAGACAAGGTGAGAGCAAGGTCCTGAGATAAGAAAGCGGTTAGTGAGTTAGAGGCAGTCAGTGTGGCTGGTATGGAATGAATTCTCAGGCGGGATTGTTAGTAGGAAAGAAATTGCAGAGGAACCTTGGGGGTTAGATCATATACTGTTTTACCTGCCATAGTAAGATTTTTTAAAGATTCTAATTGCGATGGGAATCCATTGGAGATTTGCTCTGGTGACTGACTTATGAATTGAAATGATGACTTTGGCTCTTTGTGATGAATAGATTTTGATGGAGTGTTGGGGGCAAGAATGGAAACTAAGGTCATTTAGGAGACTCTTGCTTTAGTGCAGTAAGAAATGTCTACAGAGATTGTGAGAAGGAGTTAGAGACTGGATATAATGCTAACAGGATTTGCTAATGGATTAAATACGGGGTGAGAAACTTAAAAAGGACTCATGGATGATTTGTAGGTTTTTTGGCCTGCACAAATGCTTGAATAGTGTTCCTTTTTACTATAAAATGGATAAAACAGGGAAGTGGAGGTTTGGAAAGGAGAATCTAATTTTGAGCATTTTAGCTTGAGATCCCTGTTTGGCATTCAAGTAGACATGCTAATGAGTAAACTCAAG
The DNA here is from genome assembly GCF_902729225.1 of Pteropus medius. NCBI lineage: Eukaryota > Metazoa > Chordata > Mammalia > Chiroptera > Pteropodidae > Pteropus > Pteropus medius. The sequence continues at coordinate 7,253,227 of NW_024342467.1, read as the reverse complement.
CTCAAGGGAAAGTTAGTGATAGAAATAAACTTTGAGAATCCTCAGGATTATCAGATGTTTAGTTAAAGTTAAGAGACTGGATGAGGTTACCTAAAAGAGTGAGTGTAAAGTAAATAAGAAGATACCAAGGACTTGGTCCTGAGGCATTTTAGTTACTAGACTTTAAGGCAAAGTAGACTATCTACCCAAGGATATAGAGTCAGTGGCTGGTGGGATTGAAGGAAAACCTGGGAACATAATATCCTAGAAGCCAAGTGTAGAACGTGTTTAAAGGAGTGAGAGATGAGGTATGTCAAAGGCTACTAATAAGTTGAGTAAGGTGAAACTTCATATTGACCACCGTGTTTGCCACCATGGGGGTTGATGATAGCATTCTGATGGAACAGTGGAGAGAACCCCTGATTGGAGCTAGTCCAGGAGAAAATGAGGAGAAATGGATTAGAAGCAGTGATTATAGTTAGCTGTTTGGAAGAGTTTTGCTATAAGGGAGAGTAGAGATTTGGGGCTGTAAAACAGAAAAAAAACATTATTTATTACCTTCAGTTTTTAGTGTCATCACTTCATGTGCTGGCAACTGGGTTGCTTTATGCCAGACATTTTAAGTTAGCTACCTTTAATTATTCAGTACTTATATGAAGTACTTATATGAAGTACTGAATAATTATAGAGGAAGTTTTTTCCTCCTTTAAATTATCTTCCTTCTCCTTTATGTATCACCTATGCCTAATTTAGTATCTGTCCCTGAATAAGGTAGCCTATCTAACTTTCAGAGAACTGCCTGTCTTTCCTTTTTAAGTAGAAGGTTGTGAGATACAGATTTGAGAATATGTACAGAGATGCTAGTGAAAATAGTTCTTAGAAAAATCACGGGTTTTAGAGGAAAGGGCAGCAGGCTTTGCAAACAGACTTACTCTTACCAGCTTTGTGATCACACGCAGCCTTTCTGATCTTCAGCTTTCTTATCTGTTAAATGGCATTGGTGATATTTATCCAATACAATCGCTGTGGAGAGTAAATGAAGTAATGTGTGTAATGTACCTAGCACAGTGCTTGACATGTAGATTCTCTAAATTTTGAACACTTTTAAAAAAAATTTTTTTTCATACGTAGGTAGTTACTATACTTTATAACTTTGAAAAGTATGTATAATTTATTTACATAATCTGAGAAGAAATATATTTTCTGCACTAATATTTCTATGAAGTATTTTGACCATCTTAGGAGCAAAATTACTCTTTGGGAATATTTTCTGTTTTCCTGGTGGATAGATCTCAATCTATACTTTAAAATGTAGAGATTTGTTTATTCTTGGACATATTAAGTGATCTAAACATCCCCTTTAGCCCTTAAAATATTCATTTTCATTTAGAGTATGTAGAGAATAATTGAAAATATAGTCATTTACATTTATTTTGTGTTGGAAGAAATGATACTTATCTCACTTTTAATGTGTATTTACTCAGCAACTCTGAAAATAACATTCACTGAGCTGAAACTGTTTTATTGGGAACCCACATGTGCAAGAGTGGAAAACTTTATTTTTATTTCATTTTAATTTGGTGTTTTTTTATACCTATATAAAGATCTTTAACCTGATGAGTGAATAGATGAAACATTAACCCACATTCACTTCCATGTGTAGGAAATAAATACTGTGAAACTGGCGGCAAACTTTGGGAAACTTTGCACAGTCCCTCTGGACAGTATTCTTGTAGACAATGTTGCACTACAATTTTTTATGGGTATGTAAATCCATTTTTATGAAAATAATATGGCCCTCAAAATTTTCAATAATTGTAAATGTTATTAAATTTAAAATGCTTAATGCTAAACATGCCAAATCTGTCCTGTACTCCCATTTCTTTGGAAAACATAGACAGAGAGATTTGTTTTGTTTTGAAGTAAATAAATGCTTATAACTCTAATGTGCATATGCTAAACACTTTTAAAATAAACCTTAGGAGAGTCTACTATGAATTTAAATTGAGAAAGAGTACTTTATGAGGACAACATGGTGTATATAACTTGTTTGCATCAGTTTTGTGTATGAATGAGGGAGGGACTTTGTTTTTATGCCATTTTAATATATACATATTTATTAATTTTATTACTCTTACATCAAAATTATGTTCAGTTGGAAATTATGTTCAGTTGGAGGAAATGTCTAGCAAAACTCCCTGATTCTTCATTTTCATGATCAAAAACATAAATGCATGGTTTGTTGAAAGTTCAGTCCTTAATTTTAATATTTAAAGAAATATTAATATGTATTATGATTACTAATCTTTATTGAGAAGAAGAGCTGAATGTTGAAGTAGTTTGTTTCTGATCAAGCCTTGTGTAGCAATTTTATCTCCTAGAGATTTTATCATGAAAAATGAGATTTAAAAAAGTGCTTTTATTTGTGCTTCCTACATAACTAGTCTTTTTAGCTGAACCAATTTATGATAAAACTGTGTTTTCACCTCAGACATTTACTAAACATTTCAAAATGTAGAATTTTAAGTTATGGAAACTTTAATCCTTCTTACGTGTCACATAGTGTATGCACCCAGAAATCTGTGATATTAGCATCTATGTATTTTGTTCGGTAGATTACATGCAGCAAACTGGAGGTCAAGCACATCTTTTCTTCTGGATGACAGTGGAAGGATACCGGGTAACAGCCCAACAGCAGCTAGAAGTTTTATTAAGTCGTCAGAAAGATGGAAAACATCAAACCAACCAAACCAAAGGACTTTTAAGAGCAGCAGCTGTTGGAATTTATGAACAGTATTTATCAGAAAAGGTTAGTGTATATCTTGGTTACTGTGTTTTTATCTTCTTTGGTAGTATCATTAATAATAATTTTTATAGTATTTGTAAATATCCATTACTCATGCTAGGGACAACTACTTCACAAACATTGTCTCGTTTAATCCTGATAACATTCTTATTGTGTATTATTATCTTCATTTTATAGGTGAAGAAAATACTGTTTAGAAAATTGCATTACCTTGGCCAAAGTCATAAAAATACTAAATGACAAAGTCAAGATTCAAGGTCACACACACTTTAGATTCAAAGACATAATAGTTGAAAGTAAAAGAATGGAAGAAGATAAACCATGTAAACAGAACCAGAACAGAGCTGGAGGGGCTATGCTAGTATTAGACAATAGAATTTAAGACAAGTGTTGTTGCTAGAGAGAAGAGGAACATTTTATACTAGTAAAAGGGTCAGTTGATCAGAATAATAAAACAATTATAAACATAACAAAGGCCCCAAAAACATGAAACAAAAACTGATAAAATCAAAGGGAGAAATAGACAATTCAACAACAATAGTTGAAGACTTCAGTACCCATTCTCATTAATTGATAGAACAATTAAAAAATCACTAAGGATATATAAGAATTAAAGAAGACTAAAACAATTAGACCTTTCACATCTATAGAATATTTCCCTTAACAATAGCAGAATACACATTATTTTCAAATACACATGGGACATTCTCCAGGATAGACCATATGCTAGGTCCTAAAACAATTCTCAGTTTAAAAGTATTAAAAAATCATACAAAGTATGTCCTTTTTTCAGAATTCATTAGAAAACAACAGGAATATTTTAGGAAATCATAACTATTTGAACATTAAACAGTGTGTTTCTAACCTCTAGATCAAAAAGAAATCAGAAGGAAATTAGAAGTTATTTTGAATTTTGAAAATGAAAAAACAGTGTTAAATTTAGGGGGTGCAACTAAAGCAGTGCTTAGAGGGAAAAGTGTAGCTTTGCATACCTCAATAGAAAAAAATAAAACAAGTCAATCTACATTCTCACCTTAAAAATCTAGAAAAAGAAAAGCAAAATAAACCTAAGGCAAATAGAAAGGAGACAGTGATGATGATAATGGAAATCAGTGAAATAGAAAACAGAAAAACACTAGTGAAAATCAATGAAACTAAAAGTTTGTTCTTTGTAAAGAGCAACAAAATTGACAAACCTATAGCTAGGTTGGCCAAGAAAAAAAGAAAGACACAGATCACCATAATCATGAATGAAAAACTACCAACCCTATAGAAATTAAAAGGACTATAAGCAAATATTATAAACAACTTTATGATAGCAAATTATACAACTTAGATGAAATGGACAAATTCCTAGAAAGATAAATTGCCAAACTGACTCAAGAAGAAATAAAACATATAATAAATAAAAGAAATTTAATTAGTAATTAAAAATCATCTCACAAAGAAAAGCCCAGGCCTAGATGGTTTCAGTTGTGAATTCTATCATACATTACAAGAAGAAATAATATCAGTATTTCACAAACTCTTCCACACAATAGAGGAAAAAAAGAAACACTTTCCATCTAGTTTTATGAGGCTAGTGTCATTCGAATACTAAACCCAGACAAAGACATCATTTAGAAAACTACAGACCAATGCCATGAGTATGGACAGAAAAATCTCCAAAATTGAAGATTACTCATACTCCAGTACCTTTAATGGCAATGCTGTAATACCTTTTAATTTATACTGACTAGCACAAAAATTGTATTTGAATTTTAAGTATGAATTTTATTTAAAAACTCGGGTACTTGCTTACATTTTTGCCTTATGAAATATATATTTAAAATAGTGAACAATTTTAAGAATTAGTATAACAAACACCTATATAACCCATCTAGCTTAAGAAATAGAATATTCACTATACTTTTGAAGATCCCTACATAATCTTCACGTGTCCCCATGTATCAGGTTTATCTGTTTCCTTACTTCCTATGAAGCAAGTTTCCTGTATTTACTTCCTTTCCCATACAGTTTTGCTATACATGTGTGTTCTAAACAGTATATTGCTTAGCTTTGTTTTTAACCTTTATATAAATGGAATGGTACTATTTATATTGCTCCCTCCCCATTATATTGAAATCCATAATCTTGATGCATGCAGGTATAGTTCATTTTCACTGAATATTTCATTGCACAGGTATGTAAGAGTTTATTTATTATCAATAATGTTTGAGCATTTGATTTCTTTCCATTTTATTCCTGTTATATTGCTGCTATGAATATTGTTGTTCATGTTTCTTTGTGCACATATTCAAGAGTTTCTGATGTTTGAAGACAATGCTTCAGAGTGTATATCATAAGTCTTTTTCATGTTAATTGTTAAAACAAATTATAAATTCTGTTGTCCAATAGTATGGGTTACAATTATAATGGAAAAATCAGAAAATTAAGTTGGTTTTAGCATTATAAAGATACCATTTCATTTTTTCTGGCTCTCATTGTTTCCATTGAGAAATCCAGTATGAGTTTGTTATTCTTTTGAAGGTAATCTGTTTTTAGCATTGAGCAATGATACCGCATGTCTCAGGAAACCCTTCCTTGGGACCTAAAAAGTCCCAGATTTTAGCTGTGGGTGCAGAAGGTTGAAAAGAAGTATAAAATCCATCCTATGATTCCAAAAAATAAGGGTTGAAAGCAACATGTTTTTGTGTCAAATGACTATAACTTTGATGATGCACTTCTGTAGTCATTGCTGTTTTTCCCTTGACCTCTAATGTTGACAGCCATTATTTCCTCTTCATGATAATGGATCCACCATTGTGTATCACTCCGAGTACAACTTAAATGCATTGTTATCATGACTGTTAACAGTTCATCTTTCACTCTATCCTGTGCTTTGTATTGTGATAGGACTGTTTAATTTTTAACATTATGAATATTGTAGCTATGTTTTCTAAAAGTTAAGATAATGAAAATGAGAATGATTACAATACCAACACCAGACATCAAAAAAAAGACTAGATGAGTGAGTGATTTTAATGGCAGATTGAAGGAACCATACAACTGGATTAGGAAGAGTGAATAACCAAATAGACAGTACTGCACAATGTGCAAAAAATATTTTGGGATTGTTCATGGTGATGAAGGGGTATGAAAGCATATATGGAGACTGAATATTACAAATACTTTTAAATCAATAAAGAGTTCATCTCCCAAAGAGTCCCCAACGATCAGTTGAAAATAGTGGATATTGAACTAGCTCGGGCATACTACACAAGTGAACACACATTGGCCTATCTTTCTCTTGATTGTTTTGTAAATCTGAGTAGTTACATTTTGTGATTCAGAGGTTTCAACTGAAATATCCTGTAGGTAAATAAGAGAGGATATTTTAATAACAGATGATTTTGCCCTTTAAGGTTTAGAGCTTTATCTCTCAGATCTTACCAGCAATCATGTTTTCTGTAGTATATATATTGTGTTACATCAAATTGAAGCAATGTGAGTATATTTTCCATAGCTCTTACATACTTTAATTTACAAAAATGGAATTTTAGATATCTTGATTTCTGAGATTTTTAATAGACTTCAGAAACATAAAATAAACATTGCTCGTCTCTCTGCATATTCAGCAGACAGTGCAAATGTAAATTTTTAAAAATTCCATTTAATTAAAATTAAAAGATCTTACCTGCTAAATATCATGTGTTCCTTCTACACAACTGCTAAAAGGGGATATCATTTACTTACTTGTGATAGTGAGGTTTTTGTAATAAAAATTTTTGGCTAGTTTTTGTTTCAAAACATGTAAAAGCAATGAGATTTTTGAGATTATAAAAACGTGAGGAGATAATTTCATAAACATTTGCCTTCCAGATAGGTATCATTGTTGCCAGTCATAAAAAAGATGCTAAAATGTTGGCCTGCAGTAAAATCATATTTTCAAAGAATGGGACAAGAATAATATCCTTCTTTAATTTGAAAATACATTAAGAATGAGTGTGGTGAAAATTACAGTAAACAGAAATTTATATGCTTTTTCTCCAAAACTGTTGAATGATCTTTGAAGAGGCTAAAGGGAGTCTTAAAAAAGATAGATGGACCTGAGATGTTTACATGTAGGCTATAACAAAAACTCATACAATAAAAAAAAAAAAATGACTTAGATTTTGGAAATCAGACTATTGAGAACTCAAAAAAATATCACCAGAAAGTGACAGCCAGCTTAAATAGGATTTTCTGTTTATTTACTAAAACTAATTTATTTAGAATCTACCTTCAGTCTTCTCAAATTTAAAGGATCTGTGTGTTTTAAAATCATTTTTCTTGAGAAGGAGAAGTTTAACTTATGATGACTTTCATTATGTTTTGAAGTATTTTAAAATGGGCATTTTAGAAATGGTTAGCTTATATGATGAATTCACAAATGCAAAGGACCTGAGTGACAAAGCCGGTCTCTCAAACAAGCCTGTAGATACAAAGGAGGTGGACATTTTTTGAAGAGCTGGAAACAAATCCTTAAGCTCTAAAAACCTGCTGTTTTTCATAATAAAGATTCCATCGTTCTGTGCCTAAATGATTTTTATTGAAGAATATTTAACTTGATGTCATCACATTGGTAAGAGAAATAAGTAGACTTAAGAGCAGAGCTGAAAGTCAAAATGAATTTTACATTTGACTGTACTCAGTTATACTGCTGTGTAAAAGAAAAGGATGTTTTAAAGGCTTCAGGCAGATCAGAAAATTTTATTAAAAAAGGAAACACACAAAGTAAAAATATCCCATTGGGTTATGGGATATTTAAAAGAAATGTAGTTGTTTTTTATTAAACATGATAATATCTGTTCTCTTATATGTCTAATTTTAAAAGTCTTACACTTATGTATTTTAGAACTACACAGTAGTTAGTCTATAATATTTAAATATCTAATAAAGAGTTTTAAAAAGTGAAATTTCTGCATAAGAGGAGAGAAACATAAATACATTATTATATTTTTCTCAAACATATTAGTTGTTTATTTAGTCCTATTAATTACTAATTGCCACTGTTAACTAGTCCTATTGTTTTGTTTAAATAACCACATTTGTCTAATAGAAAAGTGAAGGACACAAATTAATACATAATTTAGGAAAAACACCCATTTTTGTATTTTTATGTGAAAATACAAAAATGCACCCATTTTTGTATTTTTACGTGAAAATACAAAAATGTATGTAAACATTTCTTTTATATTACTTTTTTTGAGTATGGAATTCTGGTTAGTTGTGACCCATGATAGTGCTTCAAATGCCTTGGTTGCCCTATACCAGGGAGGCTTAATACAAATTTGTGCACTTGAGTTCATAAGAAAAATTAAACTAAATACATATAAAATGTTATTTTCAAATTTGCCTCTTCTTATTAGAAATTGAGTTTAGTGAGCTTAGAGGGTAAAAGAAAGGACAAAACCAACTAACATCGTCTTCTCTTAATCTTTGTGATATACTTGGAGTTGTTTAGCTCTTCTGTTACTTTTTCAGGGGAAAACATACACATAAACCACATACCATACCCTGCTCTACACAAACAACAAATAAGTACCCTTTCCCCCTCCAAAACAAAACCACTACACAACTTACTTGGGTTTACTAACAAGGATGTTGAATTAACAAGGGAGCATTAGAAGTTCCGTAACTCTTTTATACACATTTATATCCTGCTGTTTACTTCCTTTTTTTTTTTTTTTTTCTTTTCTTGATTTATTCTGTTTCTTAGATACTGGATAGCATGGAGTAATTTTAAATAATGCATTCTTTTGCTAGTTTCTCTAAGAGTTACCATCCTTATCACTTCTTTACTTTCCAGAGCTTTCGGAAAATTCAGAAGTTGACTTACTAAAGATGGCCATTTTGCTAGCTTTTCAGTCTTTTTTTTCTTTCAGTAAAATAATTTTTCACTTTGAATATCAAATTTTGGAAGTTATTGGAAAGATGAAATTTTCAGATTTTTCCTTCTCATATCACACTGGAACTTCGCTGCAGTGTTATAAAACCAGATTTAGGATAAGCATAGTCTTTTTAAAAGCCATTCAAAACAATCGTTTCTGATGTTAAATGATAAGTAACAAATATGGCTTTTTCTTTTAGCTATTATGTTAAATACACAATCCACAACTGCTGAATGCATAAAACTAATTCTAACTGACAGCATTTCCTGTGTGCCAGACATTGTGCTTATGTGCCTTTTATTCTTTATAATAACCTTATGCAGTAGTATCTCCATTTTGCATATTGAGTAAATGTTTGTCTACCAGTATACCATATAGTAGATGATGACAAGAAGGTTTTAGCTGGTTTCAGCCTTCTTAAACATCAAAGCATTGTTTAAAAAGGAAAGATTTTCTGCCATTTACTTTCAATAATACGATTCCATTATTTAACTCTCCATCTAACAAGGCTTAACTTGTGTTTAAAAATTCCAAAGATCATTACTACTATTATTTTTCTGTTTATTAGGCATCTCCAAGAGTTACTGTTGATGATTATTTGGTAGCAAAATTAGCAGATACTTTGAATCATGAAGATCCAACTCCTGAAATCTTTGATGACATTCAAAGAAAGGTATTATATACAACATTTATTATTAGACCTTTCTTGAAAAGAAATGTATCTTTCTATATGTATGTAATTAGTTTTGTAAAAAGGTATTGCAAATTATAAAAGAAAGATAATTAAAAAGATGAGTTGTGGTAATAATACATCTTAATTACAAAACGGTAGTCCAGTTTTGTTTATTTAATTGACAGATGAAGAGGATGCTTATTTTGGGCTGTTTTATTCAAACTTGACTGAAGAGACAGATATACAGTCTTAGACTTTCATGAATTGATGATGTGTAAATAACATCACTTAAATTTATTTTAATAATATGCCTTGAGCCTTTATGTGGCCTTGTTTCTTAGAGAACACTACTTCCTAGAACATTGTTTACTGCTGTCTTGTTACTTGCGTTGCAGTAGGATTCTTCTCAGTGCAATTTAGGTACTGGAGGGACCAGAAGAAGTCATTAGTTGTGACTTAGTCTTATTGCTGACATCCTGTAAATATGAATCCTTTGATTCATTATAGCAAGACCTCAGTCTAGCTTTTGGTGAAATGTTATTAGTGTAAATCAGTACATTATCTGTATTACTGATTGAATATCTTCATTTATTCAATAGGTATATGAATTGATGCTACGAGATGAAAGATTTTATCCTTCCTTCAGACAAAATGCACTTTATGTACGTATGTTAGCTGAGCTGGATATGTTAAAAGATCCTAGTTTCAGAGGCTCAGATGATGGTGATGGAGGTAGGTGGTACATATAATACATTTTCATATATATATACATCTATATCTATATCTATATCTATATGTATGAGACATATATTTATCACCAAAAAAAAATGACCTTCAGACAAGACAAAAAATGTTCTTGAAGCCCAAATATGGACGTGGGTGGCATATGTTTTACATTTGTGTAGATATAGATAGATATAGATAAAGATATAGATAGATAGATAGATATAGATGTAGATGTTCTCGAAGCCCAAATATGTTCTTGAAGCCCAAATATAAATTTTAATATATTTAAAAAACTATAAATGAATGATAGTTTAATTACTATACTAAAATAAAATGTTGAAAATTTAATAACAGATTAGAATGTATAATTTTAGAAGCTTGAACTCTTAAAAAAGAATGTTTTCTTTAGTTTTGTCACCCAGATGTTCTTACTGTAAGTAATGTTTATGACTAACAATAGGATTATTGAGAAGATTAAATGGGAATAACAAGTAAAGGATTCTGAGAGTGTACAATCAACTATAAAAGCGTTAGAAAATATTTATATAGTTTTTCCTCTCTTTAATTATACCCTTTTCCAAATCCTGTACAGTATAAACTGGAAGAAGCTATAACAGTCATTTATTCCAATCTTTCATTTTCAAATGAAGATAATATCAGCTTGGTGTAGTGAAGAAAAGCAGTCTATAAGAGTCAGAGTGTTTACATTTTACTCGTGGTCTACCATTTATTAGCTGTGTGACAGTGCCCAAACTTAATTTCTTTAAGCCTCATTTTTCTTAGTTGTAAATCTGGAATAATATTCTTCTCTCATAATATCTTAGCTCTGAGTCATTGTCAGAGTTAAATGGAATTACGTATGTGAAAATGATTTATAAACTAAAACACAAATATCTGTTTTATTGGTAGTAAATAATCAGTTATCTCAGAATAGTGAGAGGCAGCCCTTGGAGCTCCAGGTTCTTTGGCCCAATGACCATTTTACCTGTGATCCAATTCAGAAGTACTTACTTAATCCTTGATTAAATATCTAGGGTTTGATAAACTTTCTGGTATATTCTACCAAGCAAATAAGCAATGTAAATAAAAAGTTAATGGGAAAAACTTGACTAATATTTTAAGAAAGTACTTTAATTATAATCATTTACTTATGAATAGATTTATGGACAGGACCACTTGGGGTTGGAGATACAGTAGATCTTTTAGGTAGTGAGCACTGTTTTAAAAAATACCTCTATTTTGGAAGTTTCCTTGCCTCCCTTCTTTACCTGCTTCCACGTTGTCTACACTAGTGAGATTTTACTTTTCAAATAACCTAAGACATCTAGTTACAGAAGTTTGCATTTAGAGTTTAATAACTTTTATATTGGTTATTGATCTAATATCTTAGGTTTTTAAATTAATACTCTTTCTGGCTTATTTATTTGTAAAATTGGAATACTATTTTATTAACTGGATTTGATTGCATAATAAAGGAAGGTTTTTTTTTTTTTAAAGACTACTTCTATGGGATCTAAATAGTAAAATTCAGTGGACTACAAATTTACTATGTAGTATATCTGCATTTAATATCTGTTGAAATATCTTTGATAGAGCTACTACGAAATTTGCGGTAGCAACTCTACTTCCAGAAAGGACATACTATAAATATTTTTGTTATTTTATTTACTTCAGAAATTTCATGGTATTATAAAATGTATTCGCTATATGATCCAGAGTGAAAAAAGATAAATTGAATCATAATCAGCTAATTGTATGAACTTCTAAGTAATATGTAATTTAAAATGGTGATAGGAGCAATATATTCTTTGGGAGTAGCTTTTAATGCTGTAGTGTAAGAAGAACTCTTTCACAGTCTTCTAAATTGACCTTTAGCTTCCATTTATATCTTTCTAGCCAGTCTTTTTGTATGCAACTAATGGAAGCAAATTACTTACAAGCCATTTCAAACTTCCCAAAACCTCATTCTTACTTAAAATACAAAGTAGATTTTTAAAAAATTTTTCTGCAACTTATTTTGATCTGAAGAAAATATACTTATCTTATACATCAGTCATTGAGTAACCCCTCACACTGGAATTATTGGTTGTAGTTTGGAATTACATACATATGCATCTTTTGTTTTTCTAGGACATTGCTTTTTAATATTCAGTGCCCTAATTGATGAGCTTTTATGTTTTATCACTGAGAAATTACCTAGCCCTTTTTTTGAAACCATTTGAAAAAAGTACATTGAATGTTGGGTAAAATATGAAACATTATTATTAAAAATAGCTGTTAAGTGTATTGTCTTTGTCAGTGTTTAGATTTTAGGCAGTTACGACAACATTTTCAGATAGTAATGCTTATGATTTTCTTTATACGATTGTTTAATCAAAAATGTTATACATTCACTTTCTGACTTTTAAAATTAAGCTTCCTGACACTTCGTATTTTAGACATTATGAAATTTTGGCTACTTTTCAAACATTTTGAAATAAATGTCTAATCCAGTGTTTAACGTTTAGCTGATTTTTAAAAGATGCAGGCCACAACTGAGCCTAAAATTAATGAGCCAAGTCTTATCATGTGTGATAGATAGTATCCTCTGATGGTTTTTCTTTGCTGGGGAATAAATTTCATTCCTATTTAACCAAACTTCAATAGGTAGGTAGTTGAAAGGCTTGCTAATGCATGCTCTCTCATCTCCTCTCCTCTTCCCCTTGTTTCTCTTTCTCTTTATTTGTGATTGCTTTTAGTTGGTTCAGCTTTAAATTATATTAAAAATAGATATTTTCTTTTTGTTATGAAAATGAGGTATTACAGTTTTTAAAAATATTTAAAATATGCTTTCTATTTAAAATTTTTATTTCAATCACATTTTTCTCACCGTGTCAAACTACTTTTTTTTAGTTTTCTAATATTTATAGGCAGTTATCAAATTCTTGATTAAGTATGGACCTAGATAGATTTTAAACTCTATTACTGCATGTTCTTATTGATGATCAAGAAATTAAACTGTGCCTTGTTTTACTTATGATTTTCTTTTAATTTGACTTGTTCTTGGTGGGAAATTTTAAGAGATGGGCAGAACACAGAAATAAGAGGCAGATAGTTGAATGAAGAGAGTAGAGAACTGTTTGTTTATTCATTTAATTATCACCTTGCTATTAACTAAGGAGTAATCCTAAGTGAAATTTCCTGCTCACCTTTTGTGACCAAAGATCTGAGGAATCTGGAAATGTTCTTGGGTAGAATTGTTGAAGTTGGAAAGGAACACCAACTGCTTTTTTCTGAAAGTCATAGAAATTTGCTTTGAAGACCCCCTTAGAGAGCCAAATTCATAAGTAATCTGTTAAGTGCTTAGAAACCATACATTAACATTAAAACTATATGAATATTTCTTTCCTATCTATTCATTTGTGGTTTTAACAGAAGGGCATCTTAATTGGTAACTTAATTTGCTCAGATATAGATAAAACCTTGAAGGAAAAGACATTAATTTTAATAATGTATAATTGACTTTCTAATATTCATTTAAAAACATAATGTGAGTTGCTTTTTAATCAAATGGAATTGCATATGGAGTTTTACATATCTTTTGTTCTGTTAGTTATATATTGATTTAAGAATCTAGACTTTTAATGTTTTTGAGCCAAATCTGCCAAGGATAAATAGACTTAATAGCTATATCAAAAATCAACCTGTTCTTCACATTAAAGAATAATTTTATTTGTAATATTTCTTAATCCATTGAGACAGAAATAACAAAATATCTGTCATATCCTGATGGATTTCACTCTGCAGTGTTTTCCTCATGTTAACATTGTATGAGACAAGTTAATGTGGTACTATGAGGATAAAATATTTAATAATTGCTCACTTGTACATGAATGCGTGCATGTGTGTGTGTGTGTAACTTATGTACATATATATTTTTTTTCACTGAAATTCCTGGCTTTGTAAACCATGGGCCTTAAGGGAACAAGTGTTTGGGAGTAGTATACCACAATTTTCTGTACTATTCTGTTATGTCTTGGCTTGTGTGACTTTCATTCTTGGTATTTGAAACTTAGATAAAGCAACCGTTTCAAAAGGTTTTTACTATATACTAAGATGAATTTCCCTTCCTACAGAATCTTTTAATGGATCTCCTACAGGAAGCATAAATTTGGTAAGTACTATTATAATTATTTTAATTATTAAAATGGCTTGAAAATAATATGAAAGACTGAGCCTTAACATATGTAAGTAAACGATATATTAGAAGCCCCCAAATCATCCTTTAGTGTTATAAGAAATTAAGCTTTTAAAGAAATATTAAATTCACATATTAGGCATCTATAAGTTAGAACTTAAAAAGGAAACTTACTTTCATTTTTAAAAATGAGCATAGGTCACAACTTCAGTTACATTCGATAAAAAAAATTGGTTTCATTATTTTCATTCTCAAAATTTAGTATTTCAAAATGACCAGTTAGTGCTATGATAAGCAGTAAATTTGTGAAATAAAAATGTTTACATCATTTTTTCTCTTGTATTTAGAAAAGAAATATAAAACTAATTAAGATATATGAAAATTTATAGATATTTCTTAAAGTCTACAGTGTAATAAATTCAGGTGGTTGTAAAAAAAAAAATTTTAAGCATGAGTTTTACAGTGAATTAAGCTATTAGCAGCTAATTCATATGAATACAGCCTTAAGAATGACATGTTTTTTAGCATATAAACTGTCATTGATGTTTCATATATACAAGGCAAAATGTGAAATAATAAACATTTCATTTCTTTTATAGTATATATCCATCCTTATCATTAAATAACATTTCATAAAATGCTTCCAGGAAAAAATATCAATGTTTTATGGAAGCTTCAGTCCAGAGTTGCAGAGTACAAGGGGAGATTGTTTGCTTTATTTTTCCTTCTACTTATATTAGTTATTCTTCAGACTTTTTGTAATAGTTAAGTTGTTTAGAGGTCCATTATCTTATGTTTTCTGTACTACATTTATATCTAAAATCTTATTGACTAAATGTTCTATTACTATAGAAAGTATAGCCTTTAACAGAATACTACACAAATCAGCCATAGTGTTATGTCAGATATTTTGTAACATTTAAAATGTTTTCCTAAATCATGTGGTATTATTACTATTTAGTTGTTATATTCCATAGCCTTATAACAAAAAGGAAACACTCCTAGAGCATGAAGAAAATGTGACATTTTTATGTCATAAATTTACTGCCTACAGTAGCACTAATGAGTCATTTTAAAATACTAGAGCAATAGCGTTCATTATATAGAAAGTTTCCAATGCGACAAAACTTTTCTTGATTTGCAGTTTTATAGTATTCACATTTGTAGTGCTTATAACAAGTTTTTGACCTAGTGAAAAATACGTTTTTCTTTATTCCATATCTGGAATACTTTTTCAAATGAGAGAAATCCATTTTGTCACATCGAGATATAAGCCAGAACAGTCTCTGGATCAAAAAAGTTATACTTGAAGTCAGTGACTTGTGATATTTTGTTTTTCAGATATATCAATTAAATTCAGCCTTTCAGCAGGTGGAGATTTTTGGATTCATTTTTTAATACATAGACAAATTTTAGTGGATAGCTGCATTTAAAAAATAGTTTTAAGATTATAACTTAGATCATGTAAGTTTATTTCAATATACTAAACACAGAAAATATTTAATGTGTGGTGTTTTACTCATTTTGCAATTGAGATTGGCTTTTGTAGCAACGCCTTTGTAGTGATGTTTGCTGAAATCATAGTAAATTTGAATCTTCTGTTTTTGTCTTAGCATAATATTAAAACAAACAGTTTTCTCATTTTCTTTTTTCTCAAATTCAACAACTCTTAACCCAAGGGTTACTTTACACGCTGCATTTTATTTCTGGACAGCATTAATGCACTTGTTTAGAAATCACAGTTTTCTTTTACTAATCAATACTTAACAGTTCCAAATCAGAACGTAGTTCCGTAGTTAATAATTCTTTCACCAACTGTAACTTTATGTAGTCTACTTGATATTACATGTGATTATAACTGTGTGACTAATGTTTAAGAGACATTTTATCACATTGTTTTCATCATACTTAATGAAAATAATCTTCATTGTATATTTTAAGCATGCTAAAAGACATTTATATACAAAGTTTTCTAACTTCTGGGTTGCAAAGTGTAAGATGCTGACATGTTTAAAATAACAAGTAGCATTTAGCTGTTTAAATGCTACCTATAAGGGAAAGTTACCAATAATAATAATAATGCATTTTTGAGAAAGTTGATTGTGATCACTTCTCAGCCTTTTGGCTAATATCAAGTGAAAAAGTTGATTGTTTTATGTTCCCTGTGCTGGCTTATAATTGGAAGAAAATCAGAGTAGATAATCTAAATTTGGTAGACTACTCCATTTCCTCTGTATCTTCTTTCACATAAAAATAATATTAAAGCAATCTTTGTGCTTTTTCTATCATAGTGTTTTACTGTAGGTCATATGAGCACTTAAAAATAGTGCTTTCTATTTCTTTTCAATGTATTTTCATTCACATTATATTGTGACAGAGTCATAGAGCAGATATTATGCCATTATACCACTGGGAAAACTGAGATGCAGGAAAGCAGGAAAGACTAGTTGATATGGCTAAAGTCTCGTATTGTACCGGACAGAGGTCAAGCCTGGCCTAGGCCCGATTTAATTTAATGATTCTCCCAGTTGATGTGTCCAGGGAAGTACCGTGGTTATCTGTATGAAATTAACACATTTTTCTTCTCTTAACGATCAGTCTTTAGTAGATACACTTTTGGCTTCTTAGAATGTAATTGCCTTAACTTAAGTGGCTTTATGTCATAAGTATGGCTGCATTCAAGTTAGATGACTCTTTTAGTAATAAGTGGTAATATTACATTAGAACTCCAAAATTCATTCAGATCCCATGGATTTTAAATTATAAAATGTATCTGAATCACATAATGTCTGTGTGTCAGAGGTTCGCCAGCACCACTCCTGTGTCCAGTGGTTTACTAGGAGGAACCACAGGCCTCGGCATAGTCATACTAATGGCTAGGACTTATTATAGTGAAAGGATATAAAGCTAAATCATTAAAGGGAAAAAAGTGCCTGAGGTAAAGTCCAGAGGAAACCAGCCACAAGGTGTCCAAGAAGTGTCCTTGGAAGTCACGTAGGACAAACTTAATTCCCCCAGCAATGAATTTGACAACATGTGTGAAATGTGGCCACTGGGAAAGCTCACCTGAGCCTGAGTACCCAGAGTTTTTATTGGAACCAGGTCACATAGACACCCTCTGCCTAGCATGTACCAAAACTCCAGGTTCCCGGAAGGAAAGCAGATGTTCAGCATAAACCACGTTGTACATACAATTTGTGCCATGCGAGCTGCTCTTAGCAGTTAGGGAATGGTGGCAACCTTCCCTAAATCTGAATTTTCAGATGCCATCCAGGGGCCAGCCTTGCAAGCTGTCCTTTCTAAGGAAAGCAGTTTCAAGCCTATTGTATTGACCCTTTTCTGTCTTCATTATATGATTATGTTCTTTTCTCTGTATGTGTGGGTATATGTATATGTGGCAAAAAAATTTTTTAATTTAGACCCAAAGGCCACAGTTATAAAAGATTCATTGTGGATCAATCAGTAATAATTGTATGAAATTAATTTTTAGAAATTAACTATGTAAAATCTATCTTAAGCCATAGATTCACTTCATTTACTAAGTAATCAAAATAATAGCTAACATTTTTTAAGTTAGACAGTCTTTTAAATGTTTTACACGTCTTCTCATTTAGACCTCACATAACCCTATAATGTAGGTGCTATTATTAGTCAAAGTAAAATGATTTCTAAGTTAATAAAAGTGTTAATACAGAGTTGGCTCTATTGTATTTCAACATTTTAAAAAATTGAAACATTAACAAGAATATATCCTCTTATTTTTATCCACATTTTTTTTTGCCATGTATTGAATATAACCGAGAAGCAGCAAATTATAGTATATGAACAAGCAATGAAGAAGTAATCTGATTTATTAAGTTGATTTCTAAATTGTTTTATAATTTCTTCATCTTGGCTTTTCTCTCTTCTGTCTCTATAAATAGTGGGATTATTGTTGAGGAGTAAGGATACAAATACTATAAAGCTTAGATGGGGCAAAGATGAATAATGCATATACGATGTAGAATTCTTTAAACTCTTTTTTCCTATAAAGTTAAAAAATCTTGTTTGTTGATTTTTTCCCCCCAGTCTTTAGATGACCTTTCAAATGTATCTTCTGATGACTTAGTACAGCTTCATGCTTACATTTCAGACACTGGTAAGAGACTTTGTGTTATATTTATTACTTAAAAGCTATTAATTATTATTACCCTTACATTATTTTTCACATTTATTTTTAAAAACCATTCTTCTATTCTGTAGTCCTATTTTTAAGTTACTTTTTTTTCCCTGCAGCATGTTCTTCATTAAATTCTATGATGTTGATTTACTCGTGTTTGTGGGTATTTCCTTTCTCAAAGGTTGTCACTGTTGACATTTTAAAAAGCTCAAATTCTAAGCATTTGTCAGGTGCTAATAAACTCTGAAACCAATCTTTTCCTCTTTGTGTCTAGCTGCTAATCATCTGCATAATTCTCATTAAATCATTTTGGAGCAATTTTAGTTCAATATTTATTTTATGCATGCAAAGCCAGATTAGATAACTGGGTAAATGAAGCTTTTAAGTATGAGTTTACAGACATTCTAGACATGCTTGGATGAGGCGAGAAACCTAAAATTTTGTGTCTCAATCAGCACATGTGCAAAATGGTTAGGGAACTGAGAAAAAAAACCCAACTTTTATCATTATCATTGGGTTATTAGAAAAGGTCAGTATGTAGTAGATAATGATGGTTTTCTTATCTGGCCTCTTACTAATCCTAGAATATAGGAGTGTTTTGTCAGATTACATATAGAAATGTAAACATACTGAGGTATATACCTCAGTTCAATTCCATTGCTTACATTTTAGATACTGAAATGAGATTTATAGTCTACATGTAGTTTGAAAGATAATTTGCATCTATTTTTATTTACTCTCTTTCTAATGCTTCTTACTGGAGCTGGAATCTCATTTTACATTCTGTTCTCTGCAAATTTCTGGAATAAGTTATCTATAATTGCTGTCTCAGTTGTTCCTTTATCTTTTACAAACATTATTCTGCTATTAAAGGTCATTAGCTAACACCCTTTTCAATAAAACCAGAGGTCTTGTTGCTTTTCTTTCTAGCTTTTGATACAGTTGTCTCACTTTTACCTCCCTTAAAGTTTTAAGTCCTTTATAAACCTGTTTTCTTTCTTGACCTGTCTTCCAAATGTGAAAGCATTTATTAAAGTACAAATGTTTAGTATTTGTCCTTCTACTTCTTTCTT
This sequence comes from Pteropus medius, assembly GCF_902729225.1. NCBI lineage: Eukaryota > Metazoa > Chordata > Mammalia > Chiroptera > Pteropodidae > Pteropus > Pteropus medius. The sequence continues at coordinate 7,233,722 of NW_024342467.1, read as the reverse complement.
AAAGACCTTAAACTTTTATGTCTAGAGGAAGACAGTCATGTCCATATTTGTTACGTGGCTTTTTCTCTTCTCTAAGGGTTCTGATTTTTCTAGCTGCCTTTTCCATTTATTTAACAAGTATTTATTAGCTTCTTAAAATGTATGGAAGCACTATGCTAAGCATTTTTAGTAAATTGTTATTTCTGTTAGACAGGTATAAATACTAAAGAAACAGCATGGTATAGTGGTTAAGAGCACAATTTTTTGTCCAAAGTGCTTGAGATCAAACTCCAGCTCTGCCACTTAACACTTGGGTGAACTTGGGACCCATTCTTTAACTTCTCTGTACTTCAATTTCCTCATCTATAAAATGGGGTACTAAAAATAATAAATAATACTTACCTCATAGGGTTGTTATGGGACTAATTAACTCATTACATTAGTAATTACATGGTAAGCATGATATATAACTGTTCTATAAATATTTATTTTACCAGTTGGACTCCAGAATCTCTTTGAGTCTAGATCCTGTGTCCTTAACATCTTTATTAAAGGAAGTAGAACTGAGAGTCTAGTGCACTGCTACTCAGGGAGTGGTCAGTCCATGGACTAGTGCTTACTGCTTCCTTCCTTGAGAAATCTTGCTTTAAAAAAATATTGGCTAAATGAATCAATGTGCTTAGTGACGAGATTGATTTATATTCTGGTCCTTGTTTCTTATCTGGTTATGGATTAATCACAAGTATTTTGCACATCACCTGCCGTGTTGTCTGAATGAAAACAAAACCTATTTCCATTATACTATTTCAACCATCATCTCAAAATCAGTATGTGTAACCTCATTTGTCTTCCTTTAGAACTAAATTACCTTTTGTCTTCTCTACTTCTTTTATAATAACCTCATTATTCTTCCTGTTGTGCATGCATCCTGGTCATGATCTCCCCTGCTTATGTTTGTGACAAATCTGATTATTCTTTTTCAGGATGTTCTCTTACATTCCTATTTTCTTTCTTTTTCTATTTCTTGCTATTCTCTTTGCTCTTGTTAACTCCTAATTGGTATGGTTTGCTACCTAACTGGTGTCTGCTTTCTATTTTTCCTCCCCAAACTTATCTTGAACGCAACTGGTAATGCCATTCCCTGGCTGTCATGCTGACTCCACTGAGTGGTAGCAGTTCTCTGACACAATGAAAGTGTTGTGCAGTTTGTTCTGCTTAGATCTCTGAGGGAAGGGTGATTGGAAGAAGTGAACAGTGAAAACTAGTGTTACCTATAGTTAAAGCCCCTGAGAGCAACATAACAAAGTCTATTCCTAGTTTTATACTTTATCAAATAGGGAACACTGATATTAGATGGGAAGGGAAAGAAGGCAATTTTGAGTAGAAAGTGCAGATCTTAGAAAAATTTTGATGAAGCTTGAGAAAGGTTTCTATCCAACTACATTTGCCAGTAAAGATTTCTAGCTTTTATGTGATTAAAATAATCTACCGAAAAGCTAAACAGACCGTTCTTTTCTTAATTATATATGAAATAGAAAAAATCTCGTCAGCTTCAAACTTGGCCACTTTTTTATTCACAGTGAGGATCAGTGTAATCTATTATTAGAAGAGTAATTTTGATCAACATGGTAGGCTAAACTGGTATAGAGTATACTATCTCCCACATGTGGAAAGGCTGAAAACAATAAAATAAAAATAGCTGAACAGGGAAATCTACAGACCATCATAGACCATGAGGAAAAACAAATTTAGGGAAGTGAAGAGTTGTTGAAACCTAGGCCTCATAGGAGTGTGAAGACTACTGTCTTCGTCTTCATAGCACTTTTATGTCCTTGAGTTTAGAAAAGACAGGATGGGCTAAGGCCATGGGAAGCTGGAACCCAATCCTTTGCAAAAAGTCCAGAGTCACAAAGGGTGGCTTGATGTGAAAAGCAGAACTAGAGAACTTGAGCCTACTGTCGAGGGGGGGGGGGGCTGGGGGGGGGGGGGGGGGGGGGGGTTGAGGCCGGGACAAAGCAAAGATCAAGGTTGGAAATGGAATCTGTCACCCGCAGGAAACTGAATGCCTGTTTGTTCACCAAGGTGGGTAGGCCGAGGCTCAGCTGTCCTTGGGTGAGCGTAGTCCACATGTCTCCCAGCCTGCGACAATGTCTGCGTACTCACAGAGATAAGAATGCAACACTGAGAAAAAAGAACCAAGTAAAATTGTAGAAGTCAAAAAATGCAGTGATTGAAATTAAGGTCAGTGGATAGATTAAAAAATAGACCAAATGCAGATGAGTGGAGACTCACTAAACTTTTGGAGACCTGAAGAAATGATCTAGAATAGAATACAATACAAAAAACTGGAAAATGGAAAATAGGAAAGACACATTTAAAAAAAATTATTCAAAGGGTATCTCTTAAGATTAGTACAAAACGTGAACAGGTTTTGATTTTAGAGACCCCCAGACTTGGACTGTTTGTGGCAGGCTAGTAGAAAAGTGCCTTTAAAAGAAAAATCTCCAGAATACACTACACTTGTAAATTGTTGAATATTATTAAATGAGAAAGACTTGCCAAAGGAGTAGATAAATCTTAATCCTGTGGCTTTTGCTTTCTGGTTAGTTGAAGAGATTTTATTTGAAATAATACTAGATAGTGAAGGCTATTATTTTGTTTCTGTTATTTTTCCTCTATTAAATTTAAGACTCTAAAACTATACTGTGAAAAGGGGTACCGTGATATCATAATGAATAATGAGTAAAAGCTCTTTGAGATAACAGTCCAAAGTAGACATCACCGTGTGGTTGGTAGTGTCATCATAAACACGTAGTTTATTTTGCAATGTTGCCATCATCAATAACACCTTGTAGATATGAGTAGAGAGGATGGGGATCTATTTTGTCCTATGGTGACATCCTTTTGTCTCAGTCTGTCATTTCAAATTCTTCATTTCATGTTGTCCGTTTTGTTTTTGTTCTTCATCTTCCTCCTTTTTGTGTCTTTTGTTCCTCTTCATTTTGTTTTAAATGACTAGTATATGCTGACTATGACCCATATGCTGTGGCAGGCGTTTGTAACGATCATGGCAAGACATATGCATTATATGCCATCACTGTACATCGGCGCAATCTAAACAGTGAGGAGATGTGGAAAACCTATCGTCGTTACAGTGACTTCCATGACTTCCACATGAGAATCACTGAACAGGTAATGAGGTTTTTAAAGTTTGTGTACTTTAAATTGTTTTCTGATTCAGTGTTTGATTAAAATAGTTCTGAGGATGCTAAGGTATTGGTCAAAGCTAATAAAAGAAAATAAGGTAAGAATTTTTGTGTAATCAGCATAAATGTTATAATGACTTTGAGCATATAACCAATAAATCTAACTAGTCCTAACCATTGTGGACTAGACAAAATATCAGTGATATACCTTGGAAAATTAAAATGAATGTATATTTCTCATTGTAACAGTGCGTGCTTGTGCATGTGCATGCGTGTGTGTATGTATTGCAAAGTATTTGGGTTCGGTTTAAAGTAAAGATAGGGATCACTATAGGACATTTTGTGGGGTTTTTTTGGCAATGTAATTCAGTGCTACAGTCATTTTAAATGGCAGTCTTATCCAACAGTTAAATCTTTGATTCTTTAAGTTATTTTAAGAACCACAACCTAAATTAAATTTAACATTAACCAAATCATGTTTGTAATTCTTACTAAATACAATGATCTTGTTTTATAGAAGTATAAAGATCATAAATAAAAAGATAATATAAGCAAATTATTTCTGTTCTATTTTTTATTAAATATCTTTTCTTGTCCTTAGAAAAAAATAAAATATCAGCAGATGAATTGAAGTAGGTTATCTATGAAATTTAACTCTCAAGAGGTTTTAATTTCACTCAAGGTTTGTAAATATACACCTGGTATTAAACTGACAAAAATTATAATAATTAATGATGACATTTGATTGGATCGTCTAAAACTATGAAATGACATTGTACTAGCTTACTAAGCAGAAAATATCTTTTTCAGTTAAGATAGTGGGAAAAATATGTTTGGCACTATGGTAATATCATTAAAATATTTTTCGAATGAGTGTGAAATAAACTATTAATAGGTTAAAACTAAAAACAAAGTTAGTGTTGACTCACTTCAGAAGCTCATATTGAAAGGACTATTTTGAGTTATATTCAGAAGGAAATTAATAACTTTGGACATGTCTTTTTCTGTTCTTATTGAATACATCTTTCATGCTTCGCTTGATTTGTTTGCAGAGGTAAAAGAATATTCTGCCCCATATTGAAGAAATAATTACTTTACTTTTTCAAATATTTTGTTTGATATTATTTTAAAATCTGATATTTCATATATTCTCATCCTCACTTTAACCAAACATGACAAATTTTAAGATAATTTTAAGAATCATTAAGAGTAATTTTATTTACTTAAAAATTAATGGGAATTTGCTGTAATATAAAATTTTCTTTGTGTGAATAGGTCTAATTTTATATCTACTACTAAGAGGAAGGATCATTGCCTAATTGAAATGTTCTAGGCTAGGAATGTAAATATTATGTTTACATATTGACAAATATAAGTGAAGGACATACTTTTTAAAAACTTTATTAATAGAACAGTTCATACAGAAATTTCCCCTTTCAGTACAGCACCAGAAATTTAATGAAATTGATCAAGCACAGTTCATTTTTGAAAGGGCTCCGTGCAGGTGAAGTGCCAGTGTTTTGAATGTGTGTTTCCTATAAAATCACAGTAGTACGTGATTACTTAAGTATTTAGATTGCTAACAGAGCTTAAGCAATTAAAAACTAAACTTGTGAATTAAAATTTAAGTTTAAGAAAAATACTAAGCATTTATAAATAAGACTCAGGCTGTTTGCCCTTTTGCTCTGCCTTACCTGTGTTTTTTAAACTCAAATCCCCTATAAAATAGCAGAAGGAAAATATAGAGACTTGTAATTTACCAGTTGGTAACAGTACAGCCCTTTGACACAAATTTTAACTCCATAAAGCTCTTATAAAGTATTAGTTTTATTTTAAAACAGGTTTCATTTTGTTGATAAACTTTGTGGTGTAAACTTTTGTCCAATCTAAATATATGAACTATCATTTTCTTTAAAGATTTTTTAATCGTCTAATTGGGTATTTTATGGTTAAGATTTATAAAATTAAAAGAAAATAATTAAAATGTTAAAAGTCATGTTATTTTAGAAGTGGCCTGAACTACCCATTCAGTATTTAACAAATATTTATTGAGCTTTTCCTATGTGCTGGGCACTGTTCTCAGTGCTGGGAGTATAACAGTGAACAAGACAGACTCAAGGTCTTGCCCCTAGGAGTTTGCATTCCAGTAGATACTGTGTACTTCTCTTTTACTGGGTGAATGTGTGTAAGTATACATAAAATACTAGTAGTGGCTTAAAAGACACTAAGTGTGCATTGAAGTAACTGAGTAGAAGTATGTACTTGGATAGAAATGCATTTTGAATCTTACTAAAATAAAATTTCAAACTTACTTTAAAAATTTTCCAGAAGTGTATTAGGAATCTAAACTTGACATAGTCAGTGTAGAAAGATAAAATCTTTGATTTTAGAATTTCTGTGATTTACATATAGTATCTGAGTCCTTTGTAAACCTGGAGATACTTTAAGTTTTGTGAGGTTTTTAGGTAAATTTCTAACTTATTTTATGAATTTTTGGCAGAGGAAATATATTGCTTTTTCAGGAATAGGCTACTTTGTACTTGTATTTATAAATAATCTTTTAAATACCAAGCTTATGAGTTAATATATATTGAATGTAAACATTTTCCTTTTCTTTATAACAATATTTGATAAAACTATTAATCATACATGCTTTTGTTCCAGACAATTTAAAAAGTTTAGTTTAGATTTTAAGAAAATAACTCTATTGTAACATTTCATTTTTTTAATTTTTATTAATAAGGTTTAATATTTTAAAGTTTCTGAAATAAATTGTTGTTTTGCTGGAAACTGTTATATTCCCTTAGGGTATTAGTTTGCTAGGGCTGCTATAAAAACTACTATAGACGGGGCGGCTTAAACAGTAGAAAGCGGCTTAAACAGTAGAAATTCGTTTTCTCACAGTTCTGGAAGCTAGAAGTCCAAGATTGAGGTGTCAGCCTCTTTGGATTCCCCTGAGGCATCTCTCTTTGGCGTTCAGTTGATTGCCCTTCTCACTGTGGTGAGGCCTCAGATGGCCTTTTCTTTGTGTGCTCTCATCCTCCATGTCTCTGTGTGTATTCAGATTTCCTCCTCTTATAAGCACAACAGGCGGATTAGATAGGACCCATCCTAAGAGTTTTTTTTAAAAATTTAATCACCTCTCTAAAGACTTAATCTTCACATGCAGTCACATTCTGAATTGCTAAAGATTAGGGCTTCTTGTTGGGGGACTACAGTTCAGTCTATAACATATTAGTAACACCAGAATAAACTCTGAATTCTGTAAAATTGAGCCTGTAATTTAAGATAATGTGGATAAGTAATATTCCAGGAAATATCTTTTAGGACACCTTCAAAATATAAATTTACTTCTATAAGGTGTGATTTAAAAAATAAATAAATAATTCATGAAACCAGGTGTTCTCCATTGGCCGTTTGCTATCCAAGGGGGACCCATTCTCATACTTGTGTGAATCACCAAATTTGTGAATATCACTACAGCATAACATTTTCCCTGTAAATTGCCTTGCAACTTTTTGTTTTTCTTGCTCTGAGTTGGGCAAAAGAACTGCTTTTACCTTTTACATGGAACATAAACTTGTTCACATTATAGCTCCAAGCAACCATCTGATTTGCCATTCCATGTAATAATTTATCAGAATCTTCCAGATTGTGGATGAAAATTATCCTGCACCTTTCCATTTCCTCTTTAATCTCTGCACCAGGAACGAATGAGTTTTTAAACAAAGAAGGGTTTTAGAAAGTTTGTTTCACTTCGGAATAAGTATCACATTGGAAAAGCAATGAGGCTGCTTGAAGTTTCAGATTCTAGGCTGTTGGCCAGGTACAGTCACTAGCTAAATGACTTTACTGTTAGCAGCTACTATTGTTAAAATATTTGCTTCAGCAAGGCACATCTGTAGATCACTCCATATCTGGACCTTTGAAGGTACACCCAAGTGTTAAGTCTATAAATGCTAAGCTTAAGAGTATGAACACTTACTTTGTGTTTGTGGTTTTACAAAAGTAAGATATATGCTGATGGCTCTTAATTTTTTTTTTTTTTGGTAGTAATCTAAGTTTATTTTTCATGCAGTTGGGAAGAAGTATCAGTGTTGTACTACACTTGTATATGCACAGAGTTCTAATATAGCTGTAAACTATATTTTAAATGTTCTTTTCTGCTTTTAATAATTAGCTAATACAATGATTAATTGAATTGAAGTCATCAGTATAAAAAATATTTCTTAATGTGATTTTTAAACAAGCCAGGAACTCATAATTTTGATCCTTAAAGATTTGTTTGCTAATACTTTATTCACAAATCAAGTTGTTAAGAATTTTTTTTTTTTAGAAACTTTTAGTATTAGGATTTTGAACAATCTCAAAATGAGAGTATTAAAATGAAACCCATGTGAACATCACTCATCTTCATCAGTTATGTATATTTGTCCTTAATTGAAAATACTTCATAATAAATAACATTGGAACTGTGATTTGGACATATTTGGACAATATTTTTCTATTTTCTGATTTTTTATTAATAAAATATATTGCAGAATGACCTGTTCAAGATTCTTTTGATATGTAGAAAAATTGTTGCTTGGAAAATACTTTTCTCTTTTTGTAAAAATTAAGATTATTGAATGTGTTTTGCCTTCTAGTTTGAAAATTTATCAAGTATATTGAAGCTTCCTGGTAAAAAGACTTTTAATAATATGGATAGAGATTTTTTAGAAAAGAGAAAAAAAGATCTAAATGCATATTTGCAGGTAAGTTCATGTTTATTTTTATTCATAGGTTTTCATTTTAATATAGCACACAGATACAGCAGATTTCTTTATTAAAGAATGTTTTTCTGTAATAGTTGATAGAAATTTTGAGTAGCATGTCAGATGTGACGTGCAGTCTACTTGGTAATTTATAAATAATATTTTTCTGTTTATTGATAAGAAGTGCTAGGGATTTTGGTTCTTTGGGTTTAGATGATATACATAGGCACACATGTCCATTCTGCATTACTGGAAAGGCTAAGTTTTTGTAGTAGACTAACAGATAAATGTTTCTGATTCAGTAGGTAGTAGTTCTTCATGATATATCCAAAGTTAGCAGATTTTAATTCTTAGGTAAATGTGTGTAGCTGCCACCCATGGTCCAGAATGAGTCTAACAATTCTAAAATTACAGGATAATTCAAGAGAAGAATTGATCTGAGGGACTATTTCTAATGTGTAGCATTCTAGGCATGTAGATTTCTCTTGTGGAATAAAAAAACATGTCTCACAAGTTACTTACTACATAAGCTGTTAGGACCTCCAGAAATAACTTTGTTTTAGACCAAGGTGCCCAGATGCCAGATAATCATAATATTATTATTATAGTTTTTTTACGCTAATGAATCGTTTATAAAGTTTTCTCATCTGTTAGACAAGGCTTCAGTCCAGGTACATATATAGTATTTATTATTTAGCTCCTCACTCCCTTCCCTAGAGCAGGGGTCAACAAATTACAGCCTGCAGACCAAATCTAGCCCACCACCTGTATTTATTAAGAGTTTTACTGGAGCACAGCCACCTATTTAGTTTTCTGTTGTCTGTCACTGCTTTTGCACTATTACAGCAGAGTTGAATAGCTTCAGCAGAAACTCTGTACCACAAAACCTAAAATAATTACTATCTGGACCTTTACAGAAAAAGTTTGCTGACTCTACCTTAGTATTTAGTATAACTCAGCTAATACTATGCTGAATATTTTGTTTGGAAGGTTTCTCTCTCTTTTAAACATGTTTGATTGGGTTTCTTTACAACCATAATTGTAATTTTCATGGTATTATTATTTATGGTTGTAATTTCCATGCATTATTACTTATTGAAAGGATAGCAAAAACATATATATTTCTGTTGTTATTCATCTTTATCTCCTGGCTTAAATCTGAATGTCTGATATCATTGACTGATTTGTCAAATGTTTTGATTTTTTTAATGTATTCACTTTAATTGCATTACAATCTGTATCAATCATTTATAAGATTTAGAAAATAACCATTGTTTCTCAAATTGGATGTTATAGAGGTATATTTTAAATGTGATTGTACTGTATACTTCTTAGCTAATGAACTCAATATGTCAAAACATGTTACACTGAAGAAAATAAGCTAGAATGTTAGATTCTATCATTAACAATTGGGAAAGCAATATTTTGTTTTATAACACTTAAAAGTTTTTGTCTGGATTACTTTATGTACTTTCTACTAATGTTAAATTTAAAAATAGAATGTGACTAATACAACCATTTACTAATGAGGATCTTAGTATCAGCTCTAAAACCTGAGAAATGTAATAGTAAGTATATTTGGACAACTTTCATATTAGATGCGTTGAAAGTCAGTATAGCAGATGGGGAGAATATACACCTAACTGTTAATCGTCATAGAATTATTGATAATTTGACCTGTATAATTGTTCTTTTTAAATAAAAACTTCTTTATAGTCTTAACTTTCTACCATATGAAATGATAAATAGTAGTTTCTAGTATCCTATCAGTGTAAGATACCTCTTTTTTCCCTGTTAGTTACTATTAACTCCCGAAATGATGAAAGCATCCCCAGCTTTGGCTCACTATGTATATGATTTCCTCGAGAACAAAGCCTACAGTAAAGGAAAAGGGGATTTTGCTCGCAAGGTAAGCAGACTTTTGTGTTGATTTTCTTTACAAATCTATTTTCATACTTTGTTTTTGATAAAAGAAAATTAATTTATATTTGTATGTATTTTTTTTTTTAATTAGAAAATTTTATTAAATGCTCCTTGGCATGTTTATCTTCTATGCTTTATTAAGCCTGCTGTTGATAGATGTATCTAACAAGTATAAACTCCTGTCCTTACATGTAGATTAAAATCCATCAGTAGCTTCAAACAAAGAAAAAAAAACACCTTTGAAATGATGCATTATGGAAGGTTTGCATATGACAGGTCACAAGCTTTTCATTAGCTTCAGAAGGAACTGTTTCTTACTAGGAGGAAATGTCTCTTACATTGGGAGTGAGGATAGGAAAAGTATTAAATAGGTTTTGTTCTTATGCCTCTTAAGTGAAATCTTTATTATTTAAAATTAATTTTTCTATACAAGACCTTTACTTGGAATAACATACTGGGTTAAGACAATAAGTGCCCAAGTCGGGTAAGATATCTTAGTGGATATGAACACAAATTTTGGGATCAGGTAATCTGTGATTCAGAACCCTGCTCTGCCATTTGCTGTGACCTGCAACATGTCATTTAACCTTTTTGGTTCTTTAATTTTATCAGGAAATGAAGGTGTTAATCCTCATTTTAGAGCATTATGTGAATCACATGAGATAATCTCTGTATTACAGTGTCTGGCAGATAACCAACTTCTGAATAACTGTTGAGTCTTAGTAGTGGAAGCAGCAGTAGTAGCAGGAGCAGTAATAGAAGTTGGGGAAGCTGGGTGGAGGGTATGTAGAAACAATCTGTATTATTTTTGCAACTTTTTAAAAGCCTGAAGTTATTTCAAAATGAAAATTAAAAAGACTCTCTTGCCTATTCTCTCCCCCTAAAAAAAATTAACTTAAAAAAATTAAGGAATTGGCACAAAATAAATAAGAATTAACAACTCTACGCATAAGAATTTTATGCGATTTCTCTTGAATGTTAGGTTTTAACATCCAAGTGGATGTTAACATTTTAAGTGAAATGTTTTAATAACAAGTTCTAGGTTATATGCCGTATGGTAGGTAAAAAAATGTGGTGGTCTTTGTATTTCATGATTGAAGTGATAGAGTTTAAATTTCAACACTAAATGGTTTTATTGTCAAAAGAGATGCATTCCAGTATTTTATTTTTTTATGTTTACCTTATTTTCTCTCAAGATTGTATCAATTTAAGATAAACTGGTAAATTGATATAGCTTTTTGAGATAAAAGAAGCATTATATTAAATGTACAGAATTTCTTTTTACTAACCAACAGTAGATTATATATATATGTGTGTGTATATATATATATATCTAAATAAACAGTTATATATCACTTTTCAAAAAAATTACTGCTGGAGTCTAAAGAGCCTTCTGAATTATTTCTGGAAATCCACAATAACATATATTTTTCATAAATCATCTTGGTAATTACCAGGGTCATCTTGACATCTTTTAGAGTGTCAGAATAATTTATATGCATATCAAAAATTAGAGTTTTCTTTTTGGCTAAATTATAATTTAATTGTATTTCTTAGTTATATTTCACTGGAAATTAAATAGCTATTAGAGAAAATCATCTGTAAACATTTTATCAGTGGCTATTGAAAGCCTGAGAAATAATACTTTATATTACACAATTTGTCTAGCTTTGTTAAATCTATGGGCCAATTCCTAGAAAAAGTAATTAACAAGCAGTCTTCCCCTTTTGCACTCAGGATCTGTCAAATTTTATGTCATGGTGTGAAGGCGTTTTAAGCTATAGTTAGGGACCTACATTTGTTAAAATCCCTTTGTTTGTGTTGTTACCCATACAAATAACTAAGGTGGTAAGTGAATGAATAGATAACATCTTTGTAAGTCAAGCTAAGTGTGTACTTGGGCCAGCAGTTCATAAGTCACTCCTTTGCTTGGTGATTTGCACATTTTTTCTTTTTTTGTTTTAAACATCTGTTTTAAGACAAATCCTGTTTTTAGAAAAGTTATCATATGGTGACGGACTCTGCTTTTATACTTCTAAAATTATCCTTTAGTGTTAGGCATCAGAATCTCCTATGGAGGTTTTTCCATCCTCCTTGGCTCCTCCAGCCCCCATTTCAAGACGGATGCGTGAGCTTTACCCTCAGAAGTTGGGGAAAGGGGGAAAATAAAGGAAAAGGGAAAAGAAAAGCAAATCAATTCTGTAGGTCTGGAATGGGGCACAGGCAACTATTTTAAATATCTAATTCATGATATAGATTTAAGTTCTCTTATCTTAAAAGAATATCAGTGTTAGTTTAGCCACATAACCTTGCTAGCATGTGAAGCATTCATTTAACCAGCTCTAAAGGTTATATTAGCTGAACCCACATTTCTACTGTGAAGAGTAAGATATATAAAATTCTAAAATATTTCTGAGGATATTCCAATAGTTTTTAATGTAGATTGTGGATTAAAGTGAAATTCATGCCTTCTATGCTGAAATTCTTCCTCTTCTGTGAACTTTATAATTTATAGAGAGGTGGCAGTTTTCCCTCAAGCTGTGCATATTAAATGTGGTATTCTCATGTTTATCTCTCTCAAGAAATCTGCTTGTGTTCTCATGACTTAGTTCATTTATAATGTTATTACAGTTTTTTTAAAAAGCACTTGGCAAAAATGTCTGTGTTGGAAATAATATTCTGATTGATTTGAACACTGTTCTGGTTAACCAAAAATTAACTATATATAGAATTAGAATTACACACACATACGCAAACACATACATATGTAATTTCACACACACACGTGCATAAACACACAAGAGTTAACTTCATCTTTTTGTCCTTATTTCTTTATCTCTCTTCACTAGTGGTAGTGTTTTTCAAACGCTTCTTCATCCTCATTTCTGTCCTTTGGTTCATACTGTGACAGTGTTCCCACATATGTTGCATATTCTGTCAAATGTATCTGTAGCACTATTGGCTCAGCCTAAGCCAGGAAATAATTAAAACTCTCAACCCTTTTACGGTTACTTCGAAATTCAGTTCTTTTTGTTGTTGTTACTGTACTTATTTTACCTTTTCAGAAAGTTTTTCTTGACAGAAACTATGAAAGCAAATTAGAGTGAAGGAGTTTTGTCTTCTTGATGTCATCTATTAACATTTTGCTATGTTCCTTAAATAATGGGGTTCAGTTTTTTAACTGTTTTTTTTTCTTTTTTCTTGAAGCATAATTTGTTTCTGTGGTAGTTTTTATGAGACTCAACACTTTTTGAAAAATATGCTTATAGTTTGGTATGACTGGTTTTGTGTCCCTTTTTGTATTTTTCTTTTTTTGTTTATTTGTGTTTGTTATCTCACAAAATTCCATATTCGGCTACTTTGGTTTCTTTAAATGTCTCTCTCTTTCTTAATTGAAATTATCTGACATTTGTATAGTCAGATGTCTATTTTAATCCATCCGAACTCTCTGGATATTATTCCTTTTTGCATCTCTGGTCATATTTTCTTTTATAGTTTTTCCATTCTCCCTTATTAAAATATGGTTTATACGTCTGATTTGCAACTTCTCTTTTTTTTCTTCATAATGGATTCCAAATTCGCTCCATGGATTCTAACTGAGCAAGTAAAAATAATCCTAAAAAAATCTTTAAAAAAATTAATTTAAAATAGTTACTTGGTAGTTATTTGAGGTTTCTGTTTATCTGTCTGTTTGTTTGTTTTTAGTATCTCCTTACAGTACCTATTCATTGCCTTGAATTGTGGCAGAAGTATATTGTGACTAATTCCACTTGCATCAATTTCTGTTTTGGAAAACAGATTTTTAAAAATAAGGCAGCCAAAGCTAATATTCATTTTCTAGCAATAAACTTATTACTCACATTTTTTAATCATGTATTTGCATGTGAAAATACATTTTTAAGGCACATTGGAGACAACAGTTAATATACTTTTAAAAAGCAGTGAGCTATTGCATCTTTCATGTGTTACACTCTGTATTTTCCCAGGCTTCTCAGGTAAATAACAAATCTGATATAATAAAGTCATGGTTTAATATCTTCTCCCTTTTAGATGGACACTTTTGTAAATCCACTTCGAAATTCTATGAGGAATGTTTCAAATGCAGTTAAATCCCTTCCTGATAGCTTGGCAGAGGGAATGACTAAAATGTCAGACAACATGGGCAAAATGTCAGAAAGATTAGGTCAAGACATAAAACAATCATTTTTCAAGGTAAGAAGATGTCTTCAGTAATGTCTAAAGCAAACTATTTTTAAGTCAACTAAGATTTACCTTATTTTCTTCCAGTAGTCCAAAAACCATTTAAAACATTTAAAATTTGTAAAATGAACATTCTTTATACTGTTTTATTCCATTATGTCATTTTTATCCTCTAATGCTATGAAGTTTTACAGCAAAGTAAATAAATGCTGTTGTGAAAATTAGTTATACTAGTATTTACCAGGGAACATGAAGTCTAATTTCTCCTGATTCACATGGTCAGAGTGAGAAGTCTTTCACCATTATGTCTCTGTGGCCATACTTGCGAGTGTATATATACTTGTGAGTGGCATAGAAGAGTTTCCTAGGAGTCTTTTTTATTATGTTAGCAAATACAGGTAGGGGGCAAAGTTCGTTGCTTCCTAAATTTGTACTTTTTATAATTTTGACCTAGTTGTTTAAGGTTATTATCAAGACTATAAAACATATAGCTATTAGAATTTTTTCTATTTGTTTCATTAGTTTGAATGAAGAGGAAATGTATAGAAATACAGAATTTCTGTACTGTAAGAGACAACTCCTTAAGTAATGTGTGTTAATTTTACTTTTCTATCAATTCTCTTACTATCTCTGATGGTTCAATTTTATTTCTAATCATGGGAAAAGTACACTTAACACTGAAATGAGGATTTTCCAGTGCTTCTTCTGCCAATAGTTACCTGTATGACTTCATGCAGATGTCACTGAACTTTTCCAGGCTTCTTTTTTCCTCTCCTGTAACATGAAGGGGTTATAATAGGTGATCTGGACAGTTCTTCCTGTGCTGACAGATGACGAGCTAATCCTGACTGGTCTTTCTGTCCTTTCCCCCACACTTAACAGTCGGTTAATTAGTTCCTTCGGCCTGTTAACATACTATCAAGCTCTTCGTGGCAAAAGAAAGCCCTGGCCTTGCTGTTAACTTTTGGCTTTTAAATCATTTGACTTTTCTTTAAATATGGGAGTAATCTCCTTTTCAACTCAAAAGTTAATCTTTTTTTAAAGGGGAAAAAAATCTTTTGATAATGAAATAATCACCCTTTTATATATGCTTTCTAATTTTAGATCATTACTACTTTTTAATATTTAAGAATTTTGTTTATATATTGTCCTAAAAATCAAATCAAATGCTGTTTATCATGTTTGATCCTAATTTTGGTTTATTGTCATACTGTGTTCTTTCACTGTGCTCCAGTGTGTTTACTTTGTTCTTTTTTTTCTTTTCTTTTTTTTTTTTTTTTTTAATGGTAGATGCCTCCTTTAATTCCAAAGACTGATTCAGATCCTGAGCATTGTCGAGTCTCAGCTCAACTTGATGATACTGTGAGTTAATTTTATTTTGGGTAATATTCAGTTGTCATTCAGATCATACTTGCCAGATCTTTTTAACTCTTTAATGAAATATAATTATGTATATCGTTAATGTGCATATATAGTGTTAAGTTTGTTGAATTCTTACAAACTGAACATGCCTATATAATCAGCCCTGTAAACAAGAAACAGATTGTTGTCCGTATCCCCAGAAAGCCCCTAATGCTCTCTTCCTGTCACTATCCTCTCCCCCACCAAGGATAATCACTATCCTGACTTCTACCCTGCTTTTATACTTTATATAAATGAAACTATAAGGTACGTACTCCTTCAAGTCTGGCTTTTTTGCTCAACATTGTGATAGTCGTCCATGTGTTTTGTGTGGTGATAGTTTCATTCTTGTGGCCTTACAGTATTCCATTTTGTAAATATAGTACAATTTATTTGTTGTGTTATGAAGAGTACTTCTATGAGCATTCTGGTACATGTCTTTTTATTTAAAAAATAAGTACATGTTTCTCTTGGGTCTACATGGAAGAATGGAATTGCTTTGTTGGAGGGTTTGCAAAAGTTTAGCTTTTATAGGTGTTATCACATAGTTTTCAAAGTGTTTGTTCCACTTACTCTGCCATCAGCAATGCATGAGAATTCCAGTGTTCTGCAGCCTGCCAGTGTTGTATCTTTTTAACTTCGGGCCATTCTGGTTGTTATATCTCCTGTGGATTTTCATTTCTCTGATGACCGTTGAAATGTTGAACCCCTTTTCGTATGTTCATTGGCCACTTCAGTGTCTTGTCTTCTGTGTTTAGTGCTTTCCCCCATTTTTCTGTTGGCTTGGCTGTCTTTTGTCTTTTGATTAGTAAGAATGCTTTATATTATCTGAATATTGGTTCTTTGTCAGGTGTAAGTATTTATGTATTGCAGATATCTTCTTTGTATGCTTTTGTTCACTCTACATACAATCTGTGCCTTTTGCAAGGTCATAAAGATATTGTGATTTTCTTTTAAAATTTTCTTTGTTTTACCATGCTAAAATTTAGATTTGCCATTCATCTAAGATTGATTTTTGTGTATGGAGTGAGGTAGGGGTCCAGTTTACCCAAGTACCATTTACTGAGAAAGCCCTCTTTTCCTCAGTGTACTGTTTCTCCTTTGTCACAAATCAGATTATTATATATGTTTGGGTATGGACTCTGTATTTTGGTCTATTAGGCAGATTCATTTTAAAGTTATAATGATCTCCCTTGGTTTCTCATTGAATTTCTTTATAATAAAACTGTCTTTTAAAAAGATAATATTTTTGTTTTTCAAGACTATTTCAGAATGTTTTATTATGAGTCGTGCTGCTGTAATATCCATAACATCATACCTTTTGTTAAAGATATTTACAATTTAACTTTATTAGAATTGTCCTGTGGCACCAAACTCATGAATATACTTGATCAGAGACCAAAACAGGATTTATTTTGCCTCATTAATGAAATGTGTCTCTCATCCCCGCTTCCCCACTGTGTCCCCGTCTCCTGTTCCTTGGTTAAGCTATGATCTCTCAGTATATGAAATGGAAGATGGGCTAAGAAAATGTTTACAACATGACAGTGAAAAATGTATAAGTCATGCTGTTTTCTCTGTATTTAAATTACAACATTGATGAAGAAATAATTGGAAAGAGTATCTTAGTGATGAAAGAATTATAAACTTATTGGCAATTATGTGCAGTTTTGTTGCAGTTGTAGATCTGCACATGTTTTTGGCTTTATATATGTTTTTTCACATCAAAGCATTCTAATTGTCTTCCTTTATTTTTTTACATCGTTAATTGAATATTCTCATAAAAAAAGTGTTCAAATTTTTACTTGTTAAAAGCTAAAAGAAAATTCTAGTGGTCTATTGAAATATGTCTTTTGTAATGTTAACTTAGCCATGTACTAGATTTTATTCAGTTGTCTTTCCTGAAAATACCTAAATACATACAACTCACTAACGAAGCAAAACACATTATTTTATATAGATATTTTCATTGTATTAAATAAGGAGAAATGTTGAGAATGTTTTGTTCTTTTGAATACGATGCCCCAGGAAATAGGCAAAGGGACTAGCGTTTTTCTTGACAAACTATAACAGACTCTACCCAAAGAGCCAAATCATTTTCCCCTAAGATTGTCATGAATCTACTTTGAGAAAAATTTTTTGTTATATCCATGGAATTTACTCATCATAGGGTTGTGAAATTATGTATTCTGTCAAAATGACTGTTAAAAATATCTTCTCTAAATTAGAATGAAATGTCAGGTTATGAAAGTTATAACTTGTTCTCTGACCTGTGAAATGATAGCAATTATTTTGTAAAGCAGCAAAAGTATCCGTTTTTAATAGGTAACTCAAACATGTGCTTATTTCTTCCCATATTTTGTCAGGTGGATGACAATATTCCACTTAGGGTAATGCTGCTTCTCATGGATGAAGTATTCGACCTAAAAGAGAGAAATCAGTGGTTGCGAAGAAATATCAAAAACCTACTCCAGCAGCTTATTAGAGCCACATATGGTGATACTATCAATAGGTACCACATTTTTTATTCTTCCCACCCCTTAGAGCTGGTCTTAGTTAGCTTTTAAACTTTTACTTCTGGAAGTAGATTGCTCAGCCTTTATGGGAGAATTTCCTTCTCTGGGCCTTTTAAGAAGATTATCAAAGCAGTCTGTTGCTCTTAGAGATAATTTACATACAAATTAAGTTATTTACTACATGAAAGTAGTGTTTCTTTATTTTATTCACCTTATAAAATTTTGACCTTACTCATTTAAATTTCTTTACTTTCAGAAAAATAGTTGACCATGTTGATTGGATGACCTCCCCTGAGCAAGTAGCTGACTTAGTGAAACGTTTCAGGTATATTTTAAGACAGTCACTTCTTTCTGGTAGTACAGAGTTTAGCATTGTTATCACTGATTAACTTTGATTCCTTTTCTTCCTGGCTGTAAAGTTGGTTTTAGTCATCACTGATGAGCAAAAAGACTTGAATTATAATAAACTTTTGTCCCATGGACCTATTGATCTTTGTTTTCTCTAAAACCAGAACAGAAAAAAAGTGTAGAAGAAAATTCTTTAAGATGTTAAGCTACATTTTATTACAGTGATGTGACTTTAAAATAATTAAAATATTAGTGTAGATAAGGCATGGTCAATCTAATCGAATACTTAGTGTTGAGGACTAATTTTTCCCAGTTGTATTTGCTAACCTTAATTTTAAATGAAAAAAAATTGTAAATATGTGTGTCTCTGGCCATAGTCTAATTTTTTAACTATTTAAACCTCTGAAAAGGCAGCGATACTCCAAGTCATATGTTCATTCTATAAAAATATTCTAAGACTCTCTTCTGTGCTTATTAACACCTTGCCAGTCACTGGGGACTGCGCGACGCAGTCCTTTTAGGGAAAGCACAACATAGCAGAGAAATAAGCCTCTTTTCTAGAAGTGAAAGATAAGCAAGGCATAAATATTCATGGCATTGTGTGTTTTGAAGTAACAGAAACAAGAAGGGAGCTATCTGTATTGAACACTATTTGCTTGGTGCTGTGCCAACTACTGTATGTACACTTTCTGATTTTATCATGTTTCACAAGATAGGGATTTTTGTCTTCATTTTGTTATGAGAAAATCGAGGATTAGAAAATTAAGCAGCTTGTGCAAAGGCTCATGTACTGAGAGTAAGCAGCCGGTTTCTCTACTTTGAAGCTAAGTTCTTCCTCACTATACCATACTGTTGCCAAGAGCTGAACCACCTGCCCTGGCGCATCGGTTCAGTTTCAGGGCAGGTAAATGCTGTTCCTCGGCAGCAGTGATTCTCTGCCTTGATGGCACATTGGAATCACTTGCAGAGCTTTAAAAAGTACTGATGCCTGGGCCCAATCTCCAGGGAGTCTGACTTAATTAATCCGTTAGAAGGCCTGGACAGTAATATTTTTTAAAGCTCCCAGGTGTTTCTGATATGCAGAGTTAAAAACAACTGTTCTGGGGAGTCTCTCCCTCAGACCAAATTCCCACATGGAAGATTAGGTATTACGCTTAATTCCTGCCTTTGGCCTGAGAACTAAGGAACAGGAATGCTGTGAAAGTGACGGAGAATGGGTTATATATGTAAAAGGAACGTTGTCATCAATCCACCTAGAAGGCATGGATGCAGAATTTGCTCTATATTGGCTTAGTTATAAGGGAACTAAGGGATATCACTAAGGTATCCAAATTCAGGATATCGTGGGTTGTGTTTAGGTGAGATGTTCCATCTCAGTGAGATGAGAGAGGCTGACTTTGAGTTTAAATGGCTGTCATGTAGCCATCTATATATTTCATTTTGCTTCCTTTGTCATTTGTTAATGTTTATGTTATTTCAGGGCAGAATACATCTGTTATATTTCTTGTGTATATCCGTTTATGCCTAAAATTGAACTTCATACTTCATTACTATTTATTGAATGTCATACCTGTATAAATTTCAGAAATGTTTCCTCTCTCTGTTTATGTTTGTGTTTTCGTAGAAAATTAGAATTTTACCAACTTTTATCATTAGAAAATGAAAATGATTACAAAATTTATTTAATCTTTTTAAATAGAGATGCCTTTTGGCCAAATGGCATTTTAGCAGAAACTGTTCCATGCAGAGATAAAGCTATTCGAATGAGAACAAGAATTGCAGGAAAAACTAAATTACTTTCAATTATGCCGGGTAAGTGAACCTGTTCGCTAAAAATTTCATGAATTTGTAATTCTTCTAAATTTTTGACATTGGGCATGCTAGTTTAATTATAACTACCATTTGATTGTTTACCATACATTAGACACTGTTCTAGGCATTTCTCATTTTTTCTTCCCTATGCATCATAACAATATTATGAAGCTAGGCACTGTTAATGCCACAGCTTTATATGTGAGGAAAGAGAAGCTCAAAGAATTTCAGTAAGCCACCCAAGGTTGATAGCTAGTAAGAGAGTGTCGGGATTCCGACTCAACTCTGAATGACTTGAAAGCCACTGCTTTCAGCCACTTGGAAAAAAATAGTGCTTTTAACCACTTGTCTTTGTTGCCTTGAAACCATTTTGAGAATAAAGTTGATGATAAATAAAATCTGTTGGCTGGGTGGTTGACCCTTCTTTGGTTATGAATGTCTTTGAAAGTACCTAGATATCTTCGCTCCACATTTGAATGGTGGATATAGAGAATGGAAAAATATTTGCTAACTTCTTTAATATCATATAATACCTATTTTCCTATTTTTTTTATAATTTAAAACTATATTTTTATCATGGATTTTAATAATCAAGTTTCTCTTCTGTCAGTTAAATTAGAAATTTGTCACATGGCTGTTAATTCTGCCCTGTAGACTATGCTGTTGCATTTAGAGATAAAAAGCAAATTATGGAAGTAACATTTTAAAAAAGTAACAACAGAATATTATTTAATAAAGAATAAGAATAAACCAGATCGTGTGATAGATTCACTCAATTATACAGCTGGAAGAAACCTTAATGCATTTTTTCAGTAAGTATTTATTGAGAGCATATAATGCCAGACACTATCCTTTGCACTGATCCTTGCCTTCTTGGAGCTAACCTCCTAATAGAGGAACACAGAAAGTGGACTAAGTTAATAAAGTGCACTATGGTAGATAGTGCTAAGTGCGGAGGAGATGAATAGTGCAGGAAATGGGAGGTGTCGAGTGAGTTGCGATTGTAGATAAGGTGACTAGGGAAGGCTTCCCTGAGAAGGTGACGTGTGAAGACATGGAACACAGTGAAAGTTGATATAAAAGTATTATATTTTTATATATACATAATCCCACTCTTATTTTTTAGTGAATTCATAAACTATTTGCTCCAATTTTTTGTACCCTAGTTAGAAACATACCTTTTGGAAGTTGCAAGTTTTTACTACCTTTGGGGCCCTGATTATGAATAACTACTACCTTTGGGGCCCTGATTATGAATAACTAAGAATAATCATACATGTTCTCATACTCAAATATCTGTAATGGCTCCATGTGCCTAGGAGTAAACTCCAAACTTGCTCACCCTGACAGTCACAGCACTGTTAGTTTTCCATTTTTTTCTCCACTTTCTCTTACAGGAGTCCTAAAATACTACCCCCATTTCCTGAAGCTGCCTTGTTTTCCCTCTTAGTACTCATTTGCTCATTGATGTTCTCTCCACCAAAGCTAATTCTGCATCTGTTTGTATCTGTGAAAACACTGCCCTGGTAGCAAGTCTACTTCAGTTGTCACTGCCTGAAGGGAAGCTTCTCTCCTCTGGTATTCTCATGTAGAATTCCAGCCATCACCCCGCCCTCCCCACCCAACACCTTTATACTTTTAGTATTTTAATGGCACTTTTACTGTGTTGCAAGTTTTTTGAGATCATAGATCAACTTTCAACATAGTTTCCTTAGAGCATATTTCTCATCGTACATTATACGTAGTAAGACTACTTGGTGTTTTAGAGTTTGCAGATCACTTTTCACATTATCTCATTAAAGCCTTATAAATCTTTACAGTTATAATGATAACATTAAAACCTTAAAATAATGAAGGTACTTATCAGGCCACTGAGCGAGTCCTGGTATTAAAAGAATGTCTTAGAATCAAGGCTGCTTAAGATAAAGGGACAAAGTATTTGTTATACATTCCCATTTTACAGATGAGAAAACAGACTCCTCAGGGTGGGTGACGTACAGGTATTAAGGGGCAGGGTGGTAATTCTAATTAAGCTTTTCTGAGTCTGGATCCTCCTTTCTCCTGTGCTGTGTTCTCCCAGTCCCTGTCGTGTAAGTGGATGGATGCATGCACACCTATAAACGTTAAGCCTCAGTTATGGTACATAGCCGAAACACGTTAACTGAATATCGTTACTCTGCTGTGTACTCTACCCTGTTTAACTTAGAGCATAATTTAGGCCTTGAGTTTCCTTTATTCAAGTAACAAATTGTGTTTATTTTCCCACCTTCATTTAGATGAACTGAAGCACATTATTGGGGCTGAGACAACACGGAAAGGTATTCTTCGTGTTTTTGAAATGTTTCAGCACAACCAGTTAAATAGAAGGATGGTTTATGTCTTCTTGGAAGGCTTTTTGGAAACCTTATTTCCACAGTATAAATTCCGTGAACTTTTCAACAAACTGCATTCACGATCAAAGCAGATGCAGAAATATAAACAGAAACTTCAAACAACTCAAGCGCCTTCTTTACAGAAAAGGTGACACTCCAATCTATGAAGCTGTTGTTCATTTTGTCCAGAACTAATGGTATGGACACATCTTCTGGGGCTTAACTCATATACTGTTGTGTCTGCACCAGTCTTTTAGCGTCTCAAAATAGATTATTAATACATCCATAAGACTGTGATTCTTCTCATCCTCGTCTGTAATCAGCCACTACCAAGAGAGTTGCTGTGTCTTAAATGATTTGGTGCGTATTTTTGCAACATTGAGAGGATGCTGCCCCCATCTCAAGCAAGAATGATGCTGGTCTCTTTAGTTTCAAACTAATCAGCATTCTCCAGCAAAGACAAAGTGCCAGAGTGTATGTATGTATGAGAGCTAAGGAAAGCACAAAACAATTGTTCACAGAAAAATTGGCTAATTTGTTTAACAGTGGGAGATTGTGCAATGTACGATTTGGAGGGATTGTTTTGCATAATAATTTTATAGGTCTGTGTTGGAATTTTGATATAGTGTGGATTAGCCAGGCGAATGATCTTTGGAACATCTGTTTTGGATCTGGGGAAAGTGACAGAATACCCTTAACGTATGAAGTAACCTTATACCCAAATTACAGTTTCGTGATATAAAGTGAAACCTAGTATATAATAAAACCAATCAGAAACAGTTTGATTGGATTTGTTATTCATTGGTATAAAACAAATTTTAATTGATTCATATGTGCTTTGAGGACTCTATTTTGCTCTTATGATACTTAATCATAAGTTTTCTTTTGGCATTCTGAATGCAAAAAGAAGCGTATGGTGGCTCTCATATAAGTTTCAAAATTATTACAGTTTTCTTTACCTTTAAGAAATTACTGTTTATACAGTAGGGGGTATAATTTGTTGAAAGAACTGCCAAATAAATTCTGTCCTAAAAATATGTAAATTAAAAAAAAAAAAACAGTACTCTATTGAAAGTTACCAGATGATAATTTTAAATTGTGTGATCTAGACATACCTTAGGTGATTGCAAAAATAGCAAATCAAAGGATTAAATGAGTTTATTAGTCATATGTAAACATACAAATTCCTAATTCTATAGTAGTGTACATACATGAAAATAATGAAAACAGAACTATAATATTTTTTAAAATATGCTTTTATTTATATTTTGCATAATGTAAAATTCTACTAAATAAAGCAAGTTGGCAAAACCCCTCAGTGTATACATTTAGGTCCCTAAGATAATTTTATATTAACAACAACAAAATACCTTTTCCAGTTTTGGAGCCTCTGCATCTCTTATAGTTTTCTCATTTTCCATGTATGCCATCTTGGAAGTCTTTATATCCCTTGTATGCAGGATTTCTGCATAGTTGTAAATACTACCACTGACTGAGGGTTTGGGTGTGTCAACATTTTTTTGTTTTAAAAATATTTAACACTAAAACCTTAAAATAGTTAAGCTACTTATCAGACCACTGAGCCAAGATCCTGGTATTAAAAGAACGGCTGGATGCTTAAGGTAAAGGGACAAAGTATTGGTATCCAGTTATTTGGAGGCTTTAAGATTGGAACAAGATATTACCATCTTGTATTCACTGAGATCCTACATACAGAGTGAAGCCTAATAACAGAATAAAGCCTTCCTTTAAAGCTTTATAATAATAATCATATTTATTAATAATGCTGTTGTGCATACTTGTAGTATGCATATATTCAGCGTGTGTTGCATGTCTTCAGAATTACATAAATGAAATCTCTTTCATTGCAACTTGCAAATGAGAAAAGGTCCTTATTAACTCTGGTGGAAGAAATAATATTTCTTCTCAGTGTGTCTCCCTGCCCTGGCCCCTCCCCAGGCCCCAGGCCCCATGCCCCAGGCTTTAAATGTGAGGCTATGTGAAACTTGTCTGTAAAAAGCATCAGCATGGCCATAA
The DNA here is from genome assembly GCF_902729225.1 of Pteropus medius. Taxonomy (NCBI): domain Eukaryota; kingdom Metazoa; phylum Chordata; class Mammalia; order Chiroptera; family Pteropodidae; genus Pteropus; species Pteropus medius. The sequence continues at coordinate 7,209,174 of NW_024342467.1, read as the reverse complement.
GTGCAATGATTTTCAATTATGCCCCTGCCCGTTTCAAGTATATTTTTGACATAAATAAATCTAAGAGTAAACAGAAGAATTCATGTAAGAGTCTAGCGTGTACATGTGAAGAAACATTTTTAGATAACGTGAGGAATGCTGGCCATCAGGGAAAGAAATGTCATGCAAAATTGCAAATTTCATAGCAGCCCTGCAAGATAACTGCATCATACCAAAAAATATTTGAGTAAATGGGTTTTTAAAATAATTTTTGTTTAAAAGAGTTTATATTTCAAAAGCAGAAATGTCAAATGGTAGTCTGTGTAAATGTTTGTGCATCTATGCACATCTGTGTTTTACATCAGAGAGAGCCGTGGTTATGCCAAAATTAGAGATACTTTTTGAATGACTTGGTCAAGCTGTGTGTAAAATATATAACCCATAAGTACAGTGTACTATATTTAATAAAATTATTACATTTAATACATTTATTGCATATATGAATATACATGAAGAGGCTTTATGACTTCTGATATTTGATTTTTGAATGTGTTTTTTTTAAGTCAGTGGTGCCTTTGGGCAGGAACCATCAAAATTAATTATTCTTTGGGTTTTCTGATTTTTCAGGTAACAAACTATTTAGAAACCATCACTACTAACTTGTAATAGTTCGTTCACCTAAAAAATTGATTGTATGATTTAAATATAGTGCTTAGATGGATGTTTCCTATTATTAGGGTGTTTGGAATAGTTGCTGGAAACAATTGTGCCATTGACCAATGGATGCACTTGGTTAGCCTTAATTTTTTTAAAAAACAAAAACAACTTTCTTGGATATTTCAGTTTGCTCATTTTAAGTTTGCACTGCTGGTGTTTGGAAAAAATCAAACAGTTAAGTGCTACCAGAAAGTGTACCAATTTTTTAAAAATTAAGAACAATATAAATTTCACAATCTAAAATTTTAATTTTTGTGCAATATTTTCATTTAATGCATGTGTATTTGAGTAATTGTAAAATAAATGAATTTTTAATGTTTTCAGATCCAGTTTAAACTGTCTTCTTAACCCAACAACTTACATTCCGTTGTTGCTGCATCCTTTTATTTAAGGACTTGTTTTAAAAGTCTTTTTGTTACTCCTTATAAAGTTCTTTTGTTGTTAGTAAATTTTGCTATAGGAGCATGACTCCTGTATTACAAGGGAAAAATATAAAGAGCACATTTTAGGATTATAACTGTTAAAAGGTAACTTGTGCATATCATTGTACAGTAAGTGTCAGCTGTGTGCCTAATTATTATGTCAATACTTTCCTTCTTTAACAAAGAAGAAACAACAATCAGAATGTCAGTTATTTTTATTGAACTAAAAAGAAGAGTAAAAATTTTATTTGGTTTGTGTTATGTTCTGTCCATTAGAAAATACTAATAAAGTATTAACAAACCTTCCTGTTGACTTTATTTAGTAGAGATGTATTTTTTATCACTTAAAAAATGCTTGCTCAGTGGTCTTATTTTTAGTATCTCTTGTGTATTTTTCTTTTCCTTTCATTTTAGAAATCAAGCAATGCAAATTCCAGGTTGATAGATGAGCTGTTGAGTGATTACTGACTTACATCTAAGCTGAATTTAGTTTTTTCTTTTATGGGGAAAGGAATTTACTACCACAGTGTTCAAGAAACTTCATACTTCCCTGTCATTCAAAATTACAAAGTAATTTTCCCATAGAGAGAGATCTATAATAATCCATTAACAGTTTTTATTTTATCTCATTTTTAATTCATAGTCTGACTAATATAATTTTTGACTTGTCAGTTTTTAAAGCAGTAGACTCAGTATGCAGCAGTGTAGCTATGTCTGGTTGGTTGGTCATAATATTTGCAGCCCCTGGGACCTGTATCCACAGATTTCTCAGACATCAGGTGTGATTACTGCTACCCTGCCAGCGCCTGGCATAGTCTTTCTCGAAATGCATACCATAAAGTATTGGTCCTTTTAAAATGTTCCTGCGTGAATAATTTTATACTTTTATGTAACTTATACAAATCTGCATGCTATTCAAAATCCTAAAGTGTTCTTCACAATTCAAATGATTATATCAAAGGTTCTGGAAAGTTTTCTAATGAATAAATCTGTTTAACTTTGTTTACCTAACTTCCCAAACTTAGTTAACCACAGATAGAATCTTTTGTCATAAACACTTACTAATAGCTTGAGGATAATGTTCCCTAGGAACATGGTTTGAAAATCTCAGGGAGAAATAAAAGTGAAGAATCTTTAATTACGGAATACAAGTTTTAGACAGAAAAACCAATGGATTTGGGACACAAAGATTTTTTAAAAACTTTTTTAACCTTTTATTCCAGTGGAAAGATCAGTTTTTGGAAGAAAAAAGAATATGAAAAATCACCAGCTGATTATATAGCAAATATTAGAGTTGAATTTGGCCCCTGAGTATCAGAATTATCAACTCAGGGGAAATAGAGTACATCTCATGACAAGTGAGATACTTGCCAAGGACCTTGCTGATGTGATCAAGAGAGAACTAGGAAAATGTAAGAGAGAAAAATGTAATACTGTGCAGTTTAGTTTTTAAAATTTGTGCCAGACATTGACCCATGTGTACAGCAGCTATTGAGAGCCTAGCACTTCACAAGAAAAAAATTAATAGAATGAAAATTATACTTAACTCATGTCTATCTACCAATGTATACAATGTATGAGAAATGTATGAAATGTGATATTTTAAGTTGGGAAACATGACCTTTTACATAACGAATGGAACAAAACAATAGGACTGTGCCTTGGAAATCTCCGAGACTGCCTATGGTGATTCACCAGGAGGGCTCACCAGATTTAGCCCATGGTCATACAGCTAACATTTATTAACAGCAAACGGATGTAGAACAAACTCAAAGGGAAAAGCTGCATAGGGCGAAGTCTGAGAGAAACCAGGCATGAATTTCCAAAGGTCTCCCGGTGATGTCAATGAGTTGTGACATTTGTGAAATATCGCCAACCAAGAAAGCTCATTCAAGACAATGCCTATGATTTTTATTGGGAGAGAGCATGGAGGCAACCCTCTGCCTGGCACATACCAAAGTTCTAGACTCCCACAAGGAAAGCATATGTTCTGCATAAAGCATGTATTTTGTACAAACAGTTTAGGCACAGTGAGCCGCTTTTATTCAGTTTGGGGAATTGCAGGAACATTCCTGAAATCTAAGTTCTCAGATAACTAAGAACAAGAGCCAGCCTTATAAGCAAACCTTTCAAAGCCATACCTGCTGTTAACTCTCTTCTGTACAACTATGTACCTTGATCTAAGGAAATGGCTAATAGTGGTGAGTTGTAGCAAAAGGCAATAAGATTCATCCTTGTGTAGAAGCCTCCAAACCTAGAGGCAAAAATACTAGCAGAGAGAATTTAGATATAGATCTTAAAAGGGGAAAAAATCAAGTGATATTAATATGAGTGTGTATTGCAATCTAAAAAACTGGAGGAACAGATTCGTGTGTTTCCAATAAAGATTCCAATAGTAAACAGTAATAGTGCTTACCAATCACATTTTTTGAGGTGTTGGTACTATTATCGTCTCCATTTTATAGATGGGAAAATTCAGGTGTACAGTGGTTGAGTCAGTTATCCAGTTTCACGACTGGTAAGTGAGTGATCAGGCTGAAATCTCAATTCAGGTGGTCTGACTCTAGAGTATGCCAGTTTCTCAGCAGCGGTGCTGTTGACGTTTGGGACTGCATAATTTTTTGTTGTGAGAGCTGCCCTGTACATTATAGTATGTTTACCAACATCTTTGGGCTCTGCCTTCTAGATGATGCCAGTAGCACTAACCCCCAACCGAAGTGGTGACAAACCAAGTGTCTCCAGACATTGTCAAACGATGTATGGCAGCAAAATTGCCACTATCCTGTGCTCTCAGTCACAAAAATAAGATAAAGTAGGCATAGAAGATTTCACTTCTTGTATAACTGTGTCTTTTCTTTATAAGCAAAATTGACGAATTTGTGGCTTGCCTTGTAGAGAGAATGTAAATGGTATGCTTAACTGTCTTAAGAGAGAGGGAAGGCTGGGGGCAGCAAAACCAAATATCTTACCTTATCTTTATTTAAGTAAGCATCCTATAGTTGAGGGTGGTGGGGGAAGAGAAGGAATTTGCAACCTGAGATAAATAAAAACAGTTTTTCTTGAAAGATGACAGATGAATGATTAAATGAGAAAATTGCTGTTTTATTCTCATGTAGTTAATTCAGTAATATTGATAGTCATGGGATATTTTTCAAGTAACAGTTCTTTATATTTTGTGAACCTGTCCTTCTAAAGCTTGAAAATTTCCTTGCAGTCTTCTTTGCAAGTAAACACCTTGCCTAAATGCTGTTGTTTCTGAGTTTTCCTTTGACAGGTGGGCGAGCCACTGGAATTCCCAGGTGCATCACCTTCTGCACTGATTTTGCCTCCAGGGATGAACCGTGTTCAACAATTAGAGCTTTTCCCCTACTGACTCTTCTGTTTTTTCCCCTCTGGTTCTTTTTCTGGGTATTGGTCAAATCTGGTTGTGGTTTTGATTAGTGCACAGCTGCTTTATAACTCCACTGGTGGAGGCAATGTTGGGAAGCTGATTTTTGTGATTTGACCTTCTGATTCTCTATCAAGCAGCCATTTGTCTTTTTGTTTGCCTGTCTTGAGGATTCTTAGTATCTACGGGCATTTCAGACACAGGTTTAGTTAGGACAGTAGTTGATCTCACCTGTGGAATTAAGAAGGCATTCGTGTTGCAGCCTACATGGGTAATGGTGTTTCTCCTCTCAATGGTGGTATGCCGTGTTGTCTTTATACCATATACTACAAACTAAAAAAAGCATTCAAGAAAAAAGTGTTTGTGTCTGCTGGAAAGAAAGCGGCTCCCTCTGTGTCTTCTGTGTCTCTGACCTCCCTCCTTTCAAAGCAGCTATGGCAAATTGGTGAGTTTTGCTCTTTATTTTTGATTCATGGATGAAGTTTTAAAAATGAACCTGCTACTTTATGTGTGTGTATAAAGAAAAAAATAAGCCTTTTCTTGTAAAAGAAAAGTAGCCTTGTACAAATGGTCTATTTGTAATACTGTATTTGTGGCTGTCATTCACTACTTCATTGTCTCAACTTCCGCAAATTAATTAGGTGTAAAAACTGATTATATGCATTACTGGAGACATCTAATTAAAACAAAAATCAAAAAAACGATTTACCACCAAATAGGAGAGAACGCATACAAAGATTTGAGAAAAAGTCGAAATTAGTCTCGTGGCTTTAGAATAAGTGTTGCAACTTAAGAATTTTCCTGGTTTTCATAACAGTATATCAATGAGTATGCACGTATGCTGCGTGAAACTGTGGAGTGAGTGGGAACGGTTATTTCTGGCTTGGCGAGACGAGAGCTTCATGACTTCCTCTGCAAGCTGAAGGGTGCTGAGTAGCCTGATTTTCTTATTTCTTTAAAAAAAAAAAAAACCTCAATGAACCAGGTGAATATATGAAAAAGAGCTTTGTGTTAAAAGCAAACAAAATACATGCATGTAGATACTGAAATAGGAAGAAACTCAGCACTAAACTCCCCTAGAGTTCCCTAGCTTGCTTAAGAGTTAGATAAAATTATTTTATTAATGACTATGAAGTATTTTATAAATGTGTTAATAAATATGTATGCCTCTGCTTATCTCCATAGATAATTAGTAAATTAGGTTATAAAGTCTCTTAAATCTAATGGAGCTCCAATTGGAAATGAAGATTTAAAACTGTCTTTCTTAACAGATATGATTGTTTATGCAAAAATTCCCAAAGAATCTTTAAATGAGTTTAGCAAGGCCAGGAAGGTCAATATAAATGAATACATTGTATTTCTGTATGCCAGCAATGAACAATTGGAAGTTGAAATTAAAATATAGTAACATTTGCAATAACATAGGAGCTCCTATTTTGATTGCCTAGATAGACTAAGTAGGACTTACAAAATAAAAGAACCAAATGATTTTCAAAGAGAAAGTAAAAACAAACAAACAAACATCAAATGGGCAGGTTTGCTAACTCTTAAAGGAAACTCAAATACTTGCCGAAGAAGGTGGACTAGGAAGTTAGCTGTTCGTTAATGGCCTTGACTGCTAGGATACAAGAAACAAAGGCATACATGTTTTATCAATGAACACGAAGAATGCTAATGTATGTCATTGTTTTTGAAATTCATCTCTTATTGCATTGTATTTGTCAGATATGTTATTAGGTATGTAAATGTAGAAAATAGATAATATTACTAAACAGTGAAGACGTAGACAAATCTGACAGTTTTAATAATTTTGACTTAAAACAACTAGATGTCTTTGCCCTAGAGTGAAAATTAATACTGCCATACTATTATAAAGTTTCTAGTTTTTTCAGAACTCAGATATGTTTTTCTATGGAAAGCCTAATTTGAGTGCCGTAAATTTCCTACACTGATTTAATGATCCAAGTAAGTTATCTTTACCTCCAGAAAACATGTAAGATTATGAAAATGTGAAATGGTGTTTGACTAGATTGGTAATTTTCCACTGAGGGTGAGTTTGCCCCTCATGGAACATTTGGGTCAATTTTATTGTCAAGACTGGAAAATTTGCTATTCGTACCTTAAGAAGTAGAGGCCAGGGGTGCTGCTTATCATTCTACAGCATCCCCCGGTAATGAACTGTGTGGTCCAAAATGTCAATAGCACTGGGATTGCAAAACCCTAAATGAAATGAAATTATTATGACTTTAGAAAAAAGAATTTATTCTTCTGCTGCTACAAATCATAAGACGATGCTGTGTAGATAGTTCTTGCATTTATAATGCCTACATGAAAAAATATTGTCATTGTTTTTGAAATTCATCTCTTATTGCATATGTCAATAACTCATCCTTTTTATTGTTAATAATATTCCACAGGAGATATATACCCAATTGTTTTGTCTACTCACCAGTTGAATATTTGAGTTACTTCAAGACTTTGGTAATGATGAATAAAGCTGCTCTAAATGTTGTTGTAGCATGAAGAATTTGGCCTCTCTCCCTGTTCCTTGGAGGTGGACTCCAAATCCACGGGTTTTCCTGAGTAGTAGCAGTGTCTTTGCTACGCCTGAGCCCCTTAAACCACCCACATTTATGTTAATGAGATGAGTTGGCTTAGTATGGGACCTGGTCAGCACAGAGATCAACCATGTGATTAAAGTGTTGGGACTTTGACCCAGCCGACCTCTAGGCAGCAGAGGAGGACTAGAGCTTGAGTTCAGTCAGTCATGTCTCTCTGTAATGAAACCCTAATCAGAACTCTGGACATCAAAGCACAGGGGAGCTTCCTGGTTGGAGAGCACATCCCACCCTGATTCCCCGGAAGAGGGCAGAGAAGCCCTGCGTTGTGCAACCTCCCACACCTCGACCTCATGTGTCTCTGCTCCTGACTTTTATTCTTTATAATGAAACTGTAATCATAATTATCATGCTGTCCGGAATTCTATGAGTAGTTTTAGTGAACGATCAAATCTAAGGAGGTTGTGGGAATCCCCGAATGTGTAGCCAGTTAATCAAAAATACAGGTGTCCTGGGGACCCCTGAGTGTGGCCGGCATCAGGAGTCAGGGCGGTCTTGTTGGAGACTGTGTGCCTTTAACTCAGTTGTGTCTGGGGAACTGTATCATAGGAAGAAGGAATCTTGTAGTCTCACTTTGGTGAATTGGTAACTCTGGTGCCAGCAGTTCTGACAGTGACAGTAGACAGAACAAGTGGCATCCACATCATCTGAAATTCCTCTGGGACTCCAGACATCATTATGAAGCAAAGTTGTGTGTGTGTGTGTGTGTTATGTGTATGTGTTTATGTGTATGTGTGTGCACTTGGGGGGAATGTGTGGAGGAGGCACTTAAAAGGGTCTATTAGTCCTAAGATTTCAAGTAGAGACACTATTTTTTATTATTATTGGGACTCTCTATTTTGTCCTAGATTAGTGCAGTAGTTTGTTTAATAATTTAAAAATAAGTGGGAGGAGAGTGAGGCACAAAATATGACTTGTAGTTAATGCCCATGATCTGTCTTGATGAATCTTTCATGTTTACTTGAAAGAATGTATATTCTACTTTTATTGAGTGGTGTGTTCGATAATTACTAACTAGATCAAGTTGATCAGTTGTGGTATTGAGGCCTATAACTTTACCAATTTAATATTTCTGCTTTGTCTTTCAATTACTGAGAAAAGAATGTTCAAATCTCCAGTTACAATTGTGATTGTGTGCTTCCTTTTAGTTCTGTCAGGTTTTGCTTCATGGTTTTTAAGCTTTACTCATACATATTTAAGATTTTTATGTCTGTATAATAAACTGACCCATTTATTATTGCCTAATGTTCCTCTTTATCCCTTCGAATATTCTTTGTTCAGATGTCCAGTTTGTCTGATATTAATAAAGGCCTTAAAAAAACTCTGCCAGCCATATTGAGCCTGTGGACTGCAGTGTGTTGACCCTGTTTTAAGAGGGTTTCTTGTTGACAAGACATAGTTGATTTTTTGTTTTTAATATTTTATTTTTGGTATTTAAATCATTTATATTTAATTATATAATAGGATCAAATTTAAATTTACCTTTTGCTAGTTTTCTATTCTCATTTGTTCTTTATTCCCTTTTCCTTTTCTTTATATTGTGTCTTATGATTCCATTTTATATCTCTAGCGGAGTTTAGCGTCACCTCTTTTTAAAAAGTTAATGGTTCCTCTAAGGTTTAAAATATAATAACTTCAACTTGTCACAGCTGCCTTAAAACAATATTATATACTGCTTTATGGTGTAAGAATCATATGACAGTGTATTTCCGATTCCTCCCTCTATTGTTTTATTGTTGTACATTTTATTTTTACATATATTATAAACCCTACAGTAAACTGTTAATTATTTTATGTTAGTATCTCTTAAAGTGATTAAAAACAAGAAAAAGTATCTTATTTATGTTCATCTTTACCATTTATAATGTTTTTCATTTCTTTGTGCAAATCCAAGTTTGCATCTGGTAATAATACTCCTACCTGAACATTGTTTAATTTAACATTCTTTGTGGTACACATCTGCTGTCATTGGGTTCTCTCAGTTTTTGTTGTCTACAAAAGTTTTTATTTCACCTTCATTTTTGAACAGTTTGTCCACTGCGCATAGAATTCTGGGTTGACTGCTTTTTTCCCCCTAGTACTTTAATTATACGACTCCAAGTGGTTGCCGGGGGTTTGGGAGGAGGGAAGAGAGGGATGACTAGGTAAGGCAAAGGGGATTTTTAGGGTCGGGATAACTATTCTTTATAAAATAAGTAGTAGGTACATGTCACTAGGCATGTGTCAAAACCTATAGAACTGATGCCCACTAAGAGAATCAGTACAATGGACTACAAAGTACAACATAACAGCACAATACAAAGAGTAAATCTTAACGTAAACTACTGACTAGAGTTAATACTGTAATTATTAATACATTCATTATTAATGGGGTAAGTATATGGATCTGTATGTACTCTCAATTCTGTAAATCAAAAGTTATTAACACAAAGTCTATTAATGATCTTTAAAAATATGTCGCTCTGTTGTCGGTCTTGTGTGGTTTTCTGCAAGTCTGATGTAATTCTTTGTTTCTTTATACACCTTGCATCTTTTGTTTTTCTGACTGACATCAAGATTATTTTCTTTATCTTTGTTCACAGCAGTTTGACTGTGATGCATCTAGGGGTGTGTGTGTGTGTGTGCGCGCGCGCGCGCGTATATGTATTATTTTTGTCTTGCTTGGAATGGTTATCTGAGCTTCTTAGATCTGTCGCTTTATGTATTTTAATTTTGGAAAATTATCTTCATAAACATTTTATTTCTTGTTTTCTTCTTCTGGGACTCCACTTAGCCATATATTAGCTCAGCTGATAGTGCACTGCATTGCTGGGATTTGTTTCCACCTTTTTTTCTCTTTCTGTTTAGTTCAGGAGAGAGAATTCCGTTGATTCATACAACCAGCATCAGTTTAGGGCACTTCTGTTGGGTGCAGATTTCAGGACAGACCACCTCAGAAGTCGGCCCGGACTAGGAGCCATTCTTTGTCCCATCATCTATGGCAGCGCCTCATGGGATGGAGCATGGACACCTACCGCTGAGCCTCTCAGCAGGGCAAGGAGAGTTCTGAGAAATGTCAAAGGCATGGCCAACATCCCACGTATGGCAGACATCTGTGCAAGGCAGGGGACAAAAAAGGGCAAAATAGGAAAGGCAAAATCATGCTTTGGGAGAAGGAAATCAAGATAATTTTCATACTCCTAAATCACAGAAATATTCTACATACAATCTCTGATTGTATAGAAGGACACCGTCTGGGTGACCATGTGAGTTTGGAGGAGAGTTATTTCCATTTCAGCTATGAGGCAGAATTAGGTAGAAATAAATGATACCTGCAATCATGCTGAAGATTAGACACCAGGTCTGCATTCCTATTACAACAGAATCACACATCTCACCAAAACTACATTTGTCTGAGGTCGGTACATAGAAAACAGTTTTTAAAGAATTTACTAATTAGTCCCCTCTGCTGAAGGGTAATTGTGGGGAAAGAGAATCCTTTATTAGCTGTAGTGAGCCTTGTCCCTTCCTGACTACTGCTCCTTCTTGTAATTGACTTGCACTGTTTCACGGAAGCAGGCAGTGTGCAGTGAGGAAAAACAAAAATAGAACATTTGGATTGAGACTCTTGTGGCTAAAGTAATAGTTCTGTAACCCACTGGCTCTGTGACTCTGGTCATTGGCAAAATCATTCTGGGGCAGGGGCCAGCTTGAGCCTCAGCTGTGCTCATTCTCAAATTCAGATGCTTTCAGGCACATATGACTGATGTAAAGAGGGACTCCAAAAAACCCTCTGGAAGAGAATGTGTCCTAGGAAGTGACAGGCAGTCTGGATTAGAAGCTTAGTCAAATACCATTGCCCAAACCATCATAAAGGAATAACAATTCTGAGGGCAGCATTCCAGGGGGCTTTCCAAAATCTCTGCAAAACCTCGGAGTCACAGGGTAATTATTTGGGACCCATATAACCAAGAATGTGGCTTAGAGATAGAACCTAGACAAATTCTACAGCTTCAGCAGAACAGCTTTTGTGCACTGGGGGCTCTGCAGAGCGGAGCACATTTCGGGAAGCTGTGAATCATTGGCAAACACAGCTCTGATGGACCCGAGGGCCGCAGAGCTCTGGGCCCTGGCTCTTCCTCTGTGCCTTCTGTAGGGAGTTATTTTCCTGTTGGCCTAAGTCATTTGTTTTTCTTGAGAGATTTTTCACCTGTTAGGAGTTAGGCTTTTTAGATGATGTCCACACATTCTTTTGCAGAGTGATTTCTATGTCTTGAATTATTATTGAGCATACAAATTACTGTGGGAGATTTTTTTTATGTGGCTAGAACAACATAAAATAGTAAGTGGTAAAGGAATGAGTGATTCCGTTCGTTCTGTCCATCTGCCGACTGGTACTTAGAGCCCTGCTCACATCTCGGTGCTATGAAGGGTACAGTGATAGAGTCTTCAAATTACGGAGTCATTTAATTTATTTCCATCGAGCTGTAGTCATGGAGATAAATTTATCAAGAGCCAGTTTATAACTTATTAAAAAAAAACATATTTTTAGATTACATTCTCTAACTCTGTACCTTAGAGTGGCCCTTCGGAGCATAATTGAAGAGACTGCTCTTTATTGAGGGCTAATGGCAGACCTTCTCTTGAATAATAATAATCCTAGCTGACATTTAAAGAATGCCTGATATTTGAAGTGCTTTACATATTTCGCTTTATGTAATCCTTGAAAAATCTCCATGATGTATTATTATTGTTGTTATTATAATTATCATCCCCATTCTGTAGCTACGGTGACTCATCAGGGTCAGGTACATAATCTGTGCAAGGTCACAAAGTTAAGACTTGGTGGAGCCAGAATTCCAAGTCACTCTCAATCACTACCCCTCTTGCCTCTAGATAGTGAGGAAAGTGCTACGGGGTACAAAGCAAAGCTTGAAAGCAAAGAGACTCGATTATGAATCACAATGGGGACAAATTCGCAGAGCAAGAAAACCCACAGCCTAGGAGGTCTGAGCATATAGTCAACTGGTTTACGGATTTGAAAGCCCTGAATGTGTAATACTATGAAGAGGATGACTCCTTGAAAAATGGGATGGGCATAGGAAATGTAAGATATTATCAATGCTGCATAGCAATTCATGATATGATAGTTGAGGATGCAGACCATTTCCTTTGAGTTATCAATTCTTCCTCCCCTCCAATGATTTGGAAGGAAATTCAGGTGACTTCCAATATTTACCAGAGATAGAACTATTGTTCCATGCCTATAATTCAGAATGCCAATTTCAGGAAGAAACAAGATTTTCAAAGTTGTTTTTGTCAATGTTGCTTTTAATCTCATATCAGGAGGCTTACAAAAGTTTGTCCTGGTTTCTTAGAACTTTTTCTAAGGCTAGGGGCTTCAAGAATGGTAAGCTTTAGGGAAGAGTGGAATGTCTGTCACTCATTTAGATGGTCCTCAAGTCCCCTTTCTACTTTTAAGTCTGAAAGTGAAGGCTAATGAGGCATCAGGAAAAATGAATTAAGTCAGAATCCTGAGAGTACAAGGTGCAAGGAACTTAGGTGCCAACACTTCGAGACAGCCCCTCAGCGTGGAACTCAGGGGTTCGCAATCCGGACATAGAGATGTGACAGTGAGGCCCTTGGCAGCTGTGGTGTTACCTTCTGCAAGTATCAGTCAGATCAACACAGTGATCCAGAGCAGGCAGAAAAGGTTGAAAGCTAAAGGGTAGCCAAGAAGACCAGGCCAAGGAACAGATGAGCTGCCTTCTAGTACAGTTCAGGTGGAATCTGAGGCATGTGTGGAACCCCTGGCAAGAGTGAGTGGAGCCAGAGGACTAGTCACCAGTGGCTCTATTGCAACTCAATATTGACCTACAGGCTGTGCAGTCAAAGCTCATTGCACAATGGGGTTATGTGGCTATGTAGCTGTTCTCTAGAAAGGTCACCCTTTGGGTTTCCCACTTAGAATTAATGAATCATCAAGGGGCTCCTGAGAGATGCTTTAGGCAATATAGACCAATTAGTACTATTGTGATGCAAGCTTTCAACTTCCTAAGGTCCTTCTAATAAAATGTTCAGGCTTAATAAGAGAGAATCCTCAGACAATAAATTGTAAAATTACAACAAAGAGATGGTTGTACTGTTTGGCTAGTCCTTGAAGAGGTTGATTTCTAAAAGATACAATCTTTCAATCCATACACAATGTCGAATAATTGAGCATATGCAGTTGCTTGGGAACGGAGCCCACTACTCTTTCAGGAACAGGTGTTCTTTCTCTCTTCAGGACATCAAAAGGTTAAAGAAGCATGACATTTTCCCTAATGCAGCTTAGCTGCTGATCATACACAAAGAAATGAAATTGTGATGGAGCTGTGAACAAACACGACTTTGGCACCTGTTTTAGCCATCTTGGTTTATTTTCTTCCCACAGCATTTTACACCTCCAAATTTAATTTGCGATTCGCCCCCTTCCTCCCAGCTGTTCAGGCCTAGAGAGCGTGCACACACATTCCAGCTGTGGTTATTGGAGCTTATCACTGGGCAGGGATTGAGCCAAGAGCATTAGCCAAATTATATGCAGATCCTGAGGCCCAGCACTCCTACTGCCTTATCTATCCCACTGTGTGCTAGTAACTTGAGACTGGAGGAGGGCGGGGTAGCGGGGAGAGGGAGGGGCGGGGAGGGACAGGAGTAGTCTTAAATGGAGTCTGCAAAGTTGAAAAACTCAGGTCTAACGATTCAAACAGGCTTTCTAGGGGTTTAAAGGGACTTTGGGTCAGAGTAGCCCATGTGGGAGCTTTATGATATGAAAAATCACTTTGGTTGCAATAGCCGCTGTGACACCCTACTCCTGAGTCAATCTGCCATTTTGTTATGGTTTTGGGGAATATGGGCAGATCTTGAGAGCCAACAGCAGACATGCAAAGTTAGGAGTCTGGAACGTTTGATTGATTCTGCACTTTCACACAATGTCAATGAGATGTGAATTGCCAGAATAGTATGCTTTCTCTTTGGGGCCGCACACAATGTGAATTTAACCCAGTCTTCATGGCTGCTGTTTGCCAAAGGGTACCTGTAGAGTCAAGAGGACAGAATGATATGAGTTTGAAAAGCTCATCAGGTGAGTGGCGCAATAGTTTTACAGGGGCAGTGTTTTTCTAGATGTTTGCTTCCGAAGCCAAGACTATAAAACCACTGTTCGTTACTTCATTAACTCAAGATAATGAGGGATATTTGAAATAGCGTGGTACATTAAACAGGCCAGAAATTTATCTCCAGGACTGAAGTAATATTTGAGTGCAAAGACAATAGCCTCTGGCTGCCTTGTAAATCAAAAACATGGTCCCCAAAGGGTTATGGTAAGTCTAGATATAATCCAAAATACAAAAGAGAATTCACTTTATGATAAAGAGGTCAATTTAATAATGGGTGTTGTGAAAATGGTAAGCTCATTTATACCTCACCTACATGTCATGATAAACTTAAAATACATTTAAAATCCCATTTTTAAAAATAACCCTAAAACCACCAGAAGAAAATATTGGGAGAGCTATTTTGTATTTTCAAAATGGGGAAAGTCTTTCTAATGATGGTGTAAAATCCAAAAGCCATAAAATGAAAAGTTAATTTAAGTACATAAAAAAAAATAATTTTTGCATGGCAAATTGTACCAAAAATCAAATGACAAATGGGAAAATCGTAACAATCAAAAGCTAAACTCTCAATACATAAAAATCTAATGAAAATCAAATTTTAAAAAAAGGAATTAAAAAAACATAAAGGCAGCATCTTATACACATCTGCATTTGCCTTTCAGCTTAGTGACAACTTCTTTATACTTTTCCACCACTGTGTTTCATTGTTTGGGGAAATCATAATTTCTTTACTCAGTTCCCTGTGGATGGGCATAGGAGTTTGTTTTTCCAATTTGTGCTTTAAATCATTTTTCAAGATGAAGAATTATAATGTTCAAGAGCTTAGACTGAAGTCAGGTTGTCTGTGTGTTCAGATTTTGGCTGTTATCAATTTCAAGCTACATGACCTTGACCTTGGGCCTCTGTTTCTTCATCTGTGTAATGAGTTTGAAGTTAATAGTATCAACAATATGAGATGATTGCGAGGATTCAGTGCATTAATACGTAGGTAAAGAACTTAGAATAGAACCTGGCACATGATAATTGCTATGAAAATATTATTATCATCATCACTATGCACCAAACATTTTAAATTTTACAGGCTTTATAAACTTGTTTTATAATGTTTAGGACTCATAGTAAAAGAGAATTTAAGAAGAAGATGCTCTTTTCCTAGAGGCAAAACGTGGCCTCCAATGGTGAGGGAAGAACTTTCTTACTTGCTTTTGAGTGAAGAGCTGGCTGTGAATGCAGCATAATGGACACGGCACTAGGGCTGAATGTCCGTAAATGTGGGGAGCAGCTCTGAAATCTGCACTGTAATATGCATACCAGGGGATTCAGCTGCAGATGATCCCAGACAACATTTTGAGAAAGTACTAACTGTTCCCTGTATGGATATTCAAATTGTAAGCATTGTGATTTAGAGAAACTGATGAGCTTCGGGTTCTTAAAAGTTAAGCCAGTGTTTAACTGTAACAAATATCATAAACCAGTCCAGAAGAGAAAACATTGATTTTACTGAGGAATTATCACTTTATAACTGTCTTATGGGTATGTGGCTTGTTTGTGTTTTGCATTCCAATTTGTATGGCAAGTCCTTGAGATGGGTGAACTTGATTTCCAATTTTGTCAATGACTCCTGAGTTTCCTAGCATGTTCTTGTTAAAAATTTAATGCTGTTTAGAACTATTAAAAAAAAAAAAAGGAAATTCTAATGTTGCTTCAAGATTTCTTGTTACCCCATAAGACTGAGACTTGGTGGCATCAAAGAAGACAACAGGCTTCATAGTCGGGCAAATCTCAGTTCATCAATCGCTAAACTGAGAAATGTTGAGAAAGTTACTAAACTTCCCCGAACTCTGTTGGCTCATTTATAATATTGGGATGATAATACTTAATGCCCACAGTTATTCCAATAGCTAGAGATAATGTAAAGAGGATGACACACAGCAGGTGCTCTGTGAATGGTAGATATTGTTCAATTAAGGCTTTTTCCAGAGAGTTCTTTTCTGGTTGTCTGATGCCCCCTTCTGGACAGTCCAGAACCTGGCTTAAGCAAGGGTCAGCTCACTTACTGCAAACTAAAGGTCACATGGTTTCCAGATGCAGTGTATCAAGAAGAGTCTGAAATCAAAGCCAGATAGTCCAACCAAGAAGAAAATCCAGGAGAGAGGCCCTGGATGAAAACTAGAGAAATCAGTTAAGGGTAGAAGGTCAAGCCCAGAACTTTCTAAATGACAATATCAATTATGATAATTACTTTCTGCTGTTATTTACATGTCCAGAACTTACATACATTATATCAGTTAATCTTCACTGAAATTCTATAGGACATAGAAGTAAATCTTCATGACCTTGGATTAGGCAACTGTATCCAAAACACAAGGAACCAAAGGAAAAAAAATAGATAAATTGGGTTTCGTCAAAATTAAAAGTGTTTTGTTTCAAAGGACACTATCAAGAAAGTGAAAAGACAACCTGCAGGGAGAAAATATTTGCAAATCATATATTTATTAAGAGACTTGTGTCCAGAATATACAAAGAATACTTATAACCCTTTAATAAAAAGACAAATTACTCAATTAAAAATAGACAAAGGGTCTGAACATTCATCTGAAGAAGATATACAAGTAGCCAATAGCACGTGAAAAGATGCTCAACACCATTAGTCATTAGGGAAATGCAAATGAAAACCAAAACGAGATACCACTTCATATTCACTAGAATGGCTTTAATCAAAGATACAAAGACATGGAGAAATTAGAACCCTCCTACACTGCTGGTGGGAATGCAAAATGGTACAGCTGCTTGGAAAACAGTCTGGCAGATCATCAAAGTGTTAAACATAGAGTTACCATCTGACCCAGCAATCCCGCTTGTAGGTATATGCCCACGAGAAATGAAAATCTATGCCCACAGAAAACTTGTACGTGAATGTTCATGGCAGAACTATTCACAGTAGCCCAAAGTTGGAAACAACACAAGTGTCCATCAGCTGATGAATGGACAAACAAAATGTGGCATAATCATACAATGGAATAGTATTCAGCAATAAGGAATAAATATTGGTACATTCTACTTACTAAATGAAAGAAAGTAGTCATAAAAGGCCAGATAATGTATGATTCCATTTATACGAAATGTCCCAGATAGGGAACTCTATAGAGAAAGAAAGTAGATGAGTAGTTACCAGGAGTTGGGGAAGAAAGGCAGATGTAGTGTGGGTTAATGGGTATTGAGTTCTTTTCCAGGGTGATGAAAATGCTCTGAAAATATAGTGGTGATGGCTGCACACCCTGCGAAGATACTAAAAAACACTGAATTGTATTCTTTAAATGTGTGAGTTGTAGGCTCTGTGAGTTATATCTCAACACAGCCATTAATAAATAGAAATTTTAAAAATCTTATGAAGTAGGTATTCTTTTTCATAGATAAAGCAGTTGAGGATTACTAAAGGCCAAAGAGGTTAGCGATGAAGCCAAAATTTGAAAGCACTCTGTCAACTCCAAACCCTGGATTCTTGACCAGAAGATTTTAATGCTGTTAGGCCTCTTCTTGAGCTAGAGAGAGAACCTGAAGTAACTTTTACAGGGACACTTGTAAACATGCTGGAGAGGGATCCATTTCTTAATGGTCAGGCCTGGTTTCAAAGACAGATTGTTCTCAAATGGTTCTGGTTCACCACTTCATCGAAGATTAATCTCAGGATGCTAAAGTTATTCATCGGTTACTAAGACTGATGAGACAAACTAATGGACAGAGCACAGAAGGCTCCATTTTATTTCAGAGAATATTCACTGAAATATACTGAGTCCAGATACTCTGAAACTGGTGTGTTTTATCATTTGATAATCATATTGAAAATGCAGACATCCAGGCTCCACCCCAGATATATTGAATTTTAAAAACCGAACATCGCTGCATGGTATGTTGTCAGCTGGGTGGGATAAGGTCAGAGAATCTGGTGACATCTGATAGATTCCTGCAAACAGGTGTTGCTGACTAAAAAGCTCCAGAGGAGGTAATTCCAGTTCCTGCCCTAGGGGTGCTTTTAGGAGCAATGGCCTACTATGTGCAAGAAGCTGTATCTAGCTGTCTGAGGCGCTCAGGAGGCCTTGTTTCAAATTGGGAACCATGGTAATGAATCAAGGAGCAAAATTTTTAGTTTGGGAGATCTAATCCGTGCTTTGACTATTGATAAAAATAATTTGTCTTTCTTGGAAAGCTACTCAAATAAGAAAAACATGAAGTTTTGAGTAGAATTCATTCCTCATCTTTCCACCAGAGAAAACCATTGTTTTCTACTTTGATGATTACAATCTCAGATTTATGACTCAGCCTGTGTATGTGTAGAGAGAGCCTTATCCAATTTTACATGAATGGGATAACACAGTCAATACACGATATCATGTAAACTTGCTCTCAGTATCTTCAGAACCCCTATGTTTTATGGAGAAAAGACTTAATGAAAGAAACATAGCTTTGGGTTTCTACAGTTTTGTAACAGTCACCATTTTATATGAAGCATAAAAACAAAAAGTACACATCCCAAATCAATGTTATAAAATTTTCATCGATGTTTGTCATTACTTTTTTGTGTGTGTATTGTGAAAGTTAAGAAAAAACAGATTAAAACAAATAGTTCATTTCTACCATAAATTTTTAGCAGTGCAGAAAATATTATAGTTGTCAAAAATTTTTGAGTGCTTTCTTTTGAGAGTTTATAAATTATTTAAAAATTTATAATTTTTTATATGTAGAAGGACAGAATATTAGTTTTTTGTCACTGAGTTTCTTTGCGATTCTAAAATTCTACTGGGAAAAGAATCAACTTTATAAGCTGTTCTATAAACCTCATTGTACTTTGTAATAAACACGCATTGAAAATGTCCCAATAAATGTTACTGTCAGAAATTCTAGAATTTTTCAAATCAAACTTTATGTGTGGATAATTATTCTTTCTATATTCAGGGAATTCAATAGAATGTCTTCTGCTTTTGTGCTGGGGGATGTTCATGAGACTGGAATTCTTGATTTTAACTGAGAGCAAGAGGTAAACTAATCTAAAAAAATTAGGAAAAAGAAATTTTGTTTGGAAACATGTTGGTTTTTATTTCCTACGAGATGGAGGTAGTCCTAAAGACATCGGTTGTTTCTTAAGAAAAATGTTCATTTTGATCAGCAGAAATGAGAAAGAGCAAATCTTTTTTATTCGTGGGTAAATGGACTGTTAGTTAGGATACAGGAAACATCTGCAAGAAACTGATAGAAATCTCTTACACTAAATAATTGCACATTTAAATTTAAGAAAGACTGGATTCGATACTTTTTTTTCCACATGTAACTGCCTTTTCCCCACTATTGGTATGAATCCACATTCTTTTTTTTAGAGGTATAGTCCTCTCTCTACAAAATATGAAAATTCTTTTGGAATATCTATAAATAATTCAAAAATTTTTTTAATTTCAAGGGATTTCGTACATAAGTTTCCTTCTTGTTACCACCTCCATCCTTGTAATTGAACAGCTTGATATAAGTGAAAATTAAACTTTCTCAAAAAAGCATCGAAATACTAATCCCTTATTAAAAGCTTTTCTTTTTTATATGCCCCAAGGGACCATGTTGATTCACAAAGTCTGCTAATCCATAGCTAATCTTTTTTTTTTTCTTTTTTTCCTGAACCTGATGGCAATGAGGGTGGCAGGAATAAAAACAGTTCTTTAGTTTTCGAAGGCTTAATGTTAGGAGTTCAATTATATATTTGATCATTTGCCTGTTTTGGTTATTCACTAACCAATTATCACATGTAGGTAGTGACAGAGCAAAGAGACCAAAGAGGAAATTTTGTGGGGGGGTGAGGTGGGGAGGAAAATGTCAATCAACATTAACAGTGCTGGGCATGCCCTACTTTCCTTCCAAAAATCAGTGTCAGAGTGAACTAAAGGGGGCCTTTTTGTACTGGCACATACACGTGAGCACCTAGTGGGACAGAAACTCATGCTTATGCAAAAAGGATTCATGAGGCTGTTCTTTGTATGTTAAAGCTCTGTGCCACCAAACAGCAGTGCTTGGGGTGAGAACTCACATCTCGTTTTCATGCAGATGTGCATGTTGGGAGAACCGGCTTGGAAGCCCAGATAGAGGTATTCAGTCTTTATGGATGCTGCTTGTTTAGAGACAGATCCTGATTTGTCAGGAAAATGCCAGGCTAAGTGTACATGATCCTCGCAGGAGGCAAAGGCATCTGTGTAGACCCCTGGAGTGCACTCAGAGGAATAGGGGGCATCAAGGAGGGTTCATATTGTCCCACTTGGGGTTTTACTTCCATTTCAAAATTATGGCCAAAGGCAGTTAAATCGCTTAAGAAAGTGTGGAGTGCTTCTGAGAGAATCAGATGTTTGGAAATAGCTTTGGGAGACTGATGCTATGTGAATGGGATTCACCACTTTCCACTTGTATGTGCTGGAATGTTAATAACATCTGAGCTGAGGAAGCCTAGCTAGAAGCCGGGGTAAGAATTACAAAAGAAACAGAGCTGAGTGTGAGGACCACGAGGCCACTTTGCAGACGATGCCTCTTGAAGTGACTGCCCTTAAACATTATAGATCTCTTATTTGGCTTTATCAAAATGAAAGATCTTTCAGAGACCACCTAATATACTATATTTTCAGTTGAAAAAATATAGTTGAGTATTGTGGAAAACATGGCTTATATATGAAAACAGATTGTATTTCTAGATCTCATTAGCCTTGTGGCCAGAAAATTTAATCTCTTTGTGTCTCATTAACCCTATAAGAAATTAATGTAAAAATGGATGAGAATGCAATTTCAAATTAGAAATATATTATTATCATTAAAGTTATGATAGCTCTGAACGTGAGAGAGAGTAGAATCTTTGAGATCCTTTGAGCTTCCTGAGATATTTCAACAGTATAATTTATTATTAAATCTTAATATCACATGGCAAGATGGGATCTTCAAATAGGCCCTGAATAGAAACATACCATCACCATGAATGCTTGATATACTGAACCCTATTTCAGAAAATGGGTGTTCAAATGATGCTCAATGCACTGAGATAAGCAGGCTGAGCTGAGGAACAGCTCTGTGATGGAGCATATCTGTAGTGCACATTCCTGTTAGATAAGTTAGAGAAAGGATGACTCCATCCTGAATTTTTCTAAGCTAAATGGTAACACCTAAGACAACAGGACTGATCTTGGCTTCTGGCAATAATAGAGCCGTTAATTGAAGACAAACGCTTGCACTGAATACATCTAGAAATGCTAGGCAAAAGAAATAAACATTGGTTTTAAGACATTAGATTACTACCCAGGCAATCAGAAATTGAGAGAAGGGAAGTGCACTGAAGTGTGTACCTTCCCTCTGAAAATATTAATATTAGTGGATTTGTAAGCGACACTAAACAGCTGCTGCTAACAAGCTAGAAATCTGAGTTAGAGCTTGGAGCTACCTCACAAGGGTGGGGAGATAAAAACGAGGATTTCAGGGTCCACCAAGGAGTAGGAGCCTCAGGAACACCTGAACTTCCAGTAAGGATGTCAGAAGGGGCTGTACCCCAGGAGTGAGGGTAAATTGGAAAAATAGCAAAATAAACCCATAGCATTACAGAATATTTGAGTAAAAATTATCAAATTTGGCCAAGTAACATTTAGTTATAGTATTATATGTGATAATGGAGTATTGGTTATTTTTTTTTTAAATGTGTTTATCAGAGAAACATATTGGAGTATTTACAAGTAGAAAAAGAAAAAAGCTCCAAAGATCATAACCTTAGCTGAGAATTGGGGAAGAAGGATGGATCAGAAAGGAAATGGAAGCATGAACTCATTAGAGAAGCAATATGGCCTGGACTTCTGGCCACACTATCAGTAAGAATGAAAACAGCAGACAACACAAGGATAATTTCAAAATGTAGTTTTCACAAACTTAGGTTGCTTATCATTATGCTTCAAAAATTTTAGAGTATGACAATACTCTGAAATATTTTAAAGACACTTATCAACGAAACTCACGAAATCCCAGTGTATCTGCTAATTTAATATTTTGTTGTAAATCTCTAAAAAATGAAGTCTCCTATCTCTCTGTTACATGCACTGTTGTTCTGATATTTTAAAACATCTTCACTTTTTCAGTGAAACCTTTTTCAACCAAGTACATAATTGGAAATGCTATAAATAAGTAACTTAGATCTTTCCAAAGAAATAAGCATAAGAGTCTTAATGGATCCAATTCTTTTGTAGTTACCATAGTTAAATCATGCTTTACTCTCAAAGTCAATTTTTAGCTCAGTTAATTCTTCCTGAAATACTTGCTAACATGTTCCATTTCATTTTTAAAATGAATAAGTCCCAGAAAATGCTATTATAAAGATAATATAGATCTTTAAATGTCATCATCAAGTCATTTTAACAGCTTTCAGCTGGGAATAGTATATTTTCAAATCAATAGGTTAAGATGATCATTTTTCTAATTGCAGTGAAAATGGGAGCTCTGGAAATTCTGTGGGCAAGTTTACTTTAAATTTATGTAAAATTCTATTAACTCTCATTAAGCTTTCTTTTACTTAAATAATCTCATTTCCTTCCAGCTTAAGAAGAATTTCATTTAAGCTTTTAAATATATTTTAGAAGGGTTCATGTAATTTCATTATATTTTAGTTTTATTGCTTAATTTTTTATTTGGTAGAATAAAAATCAACAATAGTATTCAACAATAGCATCAAATATTAAACCAAAAACACTCAAATGATTTCCTCTGGAGGATCAACTCATTCGAATTTTTGCTCAAATAAGCACTTAAAATGTTTACTATGCCTCAGTTTATTTTTTAATACTCTATTGCTGACTAATTGGAGTTGCATTTTTACCTTTTGCAACTTTTATATCCATAGTCAGTAATTTTAAAAAAATCACTTCTATTTCTTTTCTTAAAACTGTTACAGAAGTATAGGCCTCCTTGTCATGCAGGATACATGTTCATTTGACTGTTATTTATTACAAGGCTGAATTTGCCATCTTTCACCATCTTATTAGTTATTCTTACAACAGTATCATTTTTTTAATGGAGGAATATATATTATTTCATTTAGATTTTTTTCCCTTTTGTCACACTAAAAAGCCTATTAGACACCCGGTAAGATCACCTTTCTTCAGCATTGGGTGCCTTACCCCATCCTTGATCATTTGTGTTATTTGATGATCTTTCTCATTAGAAGGTTAAAAAGAAAAAAAAACAAAAAACTCCTAGTGGCGATATTTATAGTTTTCAGACTTCTCTTTCAACTCTTACAAGGATGATAACTCTATTAATATATTTCTTATAAAATGTTCGGTTAATCTTGATTCATTGTCACTTCAATTAAAAAAAAAAACAGGCACATTTGCAGGGATGATAGATGGCTCATTCCAATACAGACATATTAATTGTTAAAAATAATAAAATCTTCCCATTCCAGTTGGTAAATAATCTCTGGTCTGTGCCTCTGAGTTTTTAAAGCAGTATGTTCATATGTATTTTGTATTTATACATAAAATAGCAATAGTGCCCAGGCTCAGATATTTGTAAGCAGGTATAATTTATATTTTTCTTATCCATGTGAATGTCTGGAGAAATATTTGAACATTCAAAGGAATGTGGGACAATTTTTTGTAGTGCCGGTCCCACATTACTACCCATAGTATTTCTCAGTCATCGAAACAACCAAAAATGTGCCTATAAGTTTCCAGAATTTTCTTTCCAGATAGGGAAATACTTTCCTCATTGAGAAATACTGGATTAGCATATATTGTTAAAGTGCTAGTATATCTTCACTTTGGCCCATCAAGATGGCTTAAGTCAAAACATTTAGCTTTAGTTGCTTTCTTTAAAAAACTGAAATGAAATAATCTGTCTTATTTCCATATAAACAGAGAACCTGAGGCAAAGAGGCCTAAACCTGCATGGCGAGGGGCAGGGAAGGGTACTTAGCAATAATGACGTTATCTGAAATAAAAACATTGGGACCACATGCGATTTTCCCACAACAATAATGATAAAATAATTATAATTTATTGAAGAATTACTTTGTGCCAGGCTCTGTGATCATTGCTCAGCATTTTTGAATTTTACGTAATCCTCACAATAGCCTTATCTGGAATAGGTGCTGCTACCCACTTTGGAGGTAAGGAAATCCACCTGCTGCACGCTTAGCCTGATGGCTGGCTTCCCGGCAGCAGCTCTCTGAGGATGGGGCTTTGGGGCTGACTTTTAAAAGTCTCTTCCTCTCAGTTTTTGGAATTGAGCTATTCACTTGAACCAACCATGTTTTGTTTTTGTTTTTGTTTTTAGCATTTTGCCATAACACTCCTTGAATTCTTGGACTGATTACCAGAGTTTTGTTTTCATATAAGCATAATTAAACTCTTTCTGTATCTGATTATTTCTGTAAATAGGCAGAAATTGCTATTTGGAGATAAATGATTTCTAGCAGAAACTTGGAACATTAACATACTGGAGAGAAAGAAGCCATTTAGTTCAAATATTCATTGGAGAAAACAATGTCTTTGTTAATTCCCATTATTTGGAAAGGAAATGTTGATTCTCTCCCTAAATTCAGATCTGTTGATACATCATTGATGCTGATATTTGGACTGCAAAATGTGTAAGATAAGGCAAAAAAAAAAAAAGAGTATTATTTGGACTTCAGTCAAATGCATTTTAATTGCGCAATGGCTTTAAAAGTAACTGGAACTGCAGAAGCCCTGTTACAGCCTCGATACAAGAATTTATGGTGAGGATAGCTTTGCCTACATTAACTGATATGCTGCAGGTATGGAAATTTTCTTTAACCATAAGCAGCTTTTACCTTAACTCTAACTTCACTTCTCTATGACAGGAAGGGCCTATATTTAAAAAACAAAAAACAAACAAACGAACAAAAACAGTATAACAAACTTTAGTTTATTATTTCTCACCAATACTCTTGGGAAAATAGAAGTTAATGAGGAGGGGAAGTGGTAGTTGATACACTTACTTACAGATTTGTTATCTGAAGGACTAGAAAAGATTAAGAGTCTCTGACACATCGTGTCTTCTGGTGATGACATCTGTCACTGTCCAGATTAGATTAATATTTAATGAATAAAGACAAGATTGTCAAGATGTGGATTCCAAAGGCAAATATAATTTCGAAGGTCAAAGTCTCTGAGGTAGGGGTTGGGGAGCCATAAGGAACCCCAAGAGAAATTAGTCAAAATTCATGTGTGTACAAGACTGGAAAAGAAATCTTGTCAATACTTAAGGGTATTCCAAACACTGGGAACACACATATAAAAACTATGTGCCACTGAAAGGGTGTGTGTGACACTGTGCAGAAGTTCATCTAGGCTGAACGTGAGGAGCTTTGGCAAAGTGGCCCCTTATGGGATCTGGACCCCCAAAATACTACCTTGGTACCCAGACTGTCCCCTAAATTATTTTCTATATTTAAATCTTCAACATAAAGCTGAGATTCAACTTGATTGTGGTACATTTTTAATTTAGGGGGCAAATCAGGGGCCGAGGTTGAAATCTATGAGGATGATCGGGAAAAAAATCATCTGTTTTTAAATATTGGGTTATTTTAGCCAAGATTCTGTAGAAAATGGAGCCAGCAAAAGCTTGTTTTGAATACATAGTTAGGGAGTGCAATCCCAAGGAAGCAGGAATGAGGGAAATAGAAAATGAGACAGAGAAGGAGGGAGGCAGGGACAGGAAGTGCCTCACAGGACTGGCCACCTTTGTGTCCACAGTGAATGCCCTACCCCACAGAGCCATTTTCTGAGAGGCCATATGAACTGCATTTCAGTGACGTCTATCTGAGGGATAAAGGAGAAGAATTATTTGACAACCCTCATTTCCCATCGGTCGAAGATTTACCCCACAGCGTGTTAGCTCTTCACAGAATCTTAGCGCCATACGTCCAGGGTGCAAACACTTGACCATTAAGAAGATCGCTGGATTTTCTATGTACAGCAACAATAGCTGGAGAAAAGAGGCATGTGCTGTGGGCATGAGGCAAGACAGTGTGGGCTTGTGCCATGGAAGCTAATGCAAAAATAAGTGGCCAAGGGCCCTGGGCGTAGGTGCTGCCAAGAGAACCTGAGGTAGCAGATATGAGACCTGGTTAGTAGGTGACTGGTGCCTGGGCAGTCCAGCCCTTGAATACTTGGTCTTTCAACACGAATTAAGATAAAATTCAGTTAATACTGTGTATAGAGAAAGCCCATGGTAAGAGAGGCAGGCTCTCTTTGGTCCCACTTTAGGCAAGGGGACACATAACAGGTCCTTGTTCCTCTCCTGAGCACATGAGAACCCAGTTTTCTTAGTATGCCATTATGATGAATTTGATGGAAACTATCTGGAAACTCAGGATGGTGTAACACTGAGGATACATATTAACTCAGATAAGAGGAAATCCAGAAGTTGGTGGGTTTACCAGTTGAATCATGTTCAAGCTCTCTGCTTTCAAATAAGCTACCATCTGCCTAGTTCCTTTTTCTTTTTTCTTTTTTCTTTTTTTCGAGAAATAAACAGTCATATGTAATATGTTCCAACATCATAAATTTTTCCTATTTTGCTTGATACCACAGCCTCAGCACCCTAAGTTACAAAATTCAACTGTTTTGTCAGCTGTGTCACAACTTCCTAAGAAAAGGTGCCAATTTCTCAGCTACATAAATTACTCGGGTTCTTATTTATTTCTTCACTATATTTTCCACTCAAACAAATCCACATTTTTGTATTCCCTTATTTGCCATATCTCCTCTTAATATTTTGTACTTTCGTGTCATATTTTTTACTTTTATTCTTGGTTATAAACAATGGTAGAAATGTGGCTAATTTAAGCTGAAATTGAATCTATTAAAAGTATATGTCAGCTGACAGAATCTATGGGAAAACTGGGAAGCAACTTGGGCAGAAACCATGACAGGTAAAGCAGAGCCAAAATTCTGCCACAGGACGGCCTGCTTGTGATATCGCTGCTGGTAGCATTGCTATCCTCCACCTGCCCCATATAGCTGGACCCATGTCCCTGCCAAGCCCATGGCCATGTTGAACCATCTCACCCATCCACTGGGTGATAATTTCTCATCATTTTTCTTTGCTGAAAATCATAAAAAGTCAAGAATACTTGCATTTCAGAAGTAGAGACCTTTATAATTGAATTGATTTTTTCAGTCCCTATTGTCACTAAAGACATTGTTTTTCAAATTATGAATCATAAACATTATCAATAGCAAACTTAATTATTATGTGAGCTGTTTTTCAGTTGGAGTTTCACTACAAACGATTGATGTTTTCTCTCCATTGGTTTTTCTTCGGTTTTAATCAAATATAATCAGATATGCCAGAGTACTTGGCATGTTATCTGGCAACTAAATGAATAAATTTATTGAGCATGCATAGCTTGAAATTTTCTGGTGATAGTGTTTCATTGATTTACTCTTTTGTAATTATATCAAATAAGCTAACGTTTCTAGGTACCCAGGCGGAGAGAACATGACTTAAACATTTATTGGATTGGATTTGTTATTTTGTGGAATTGTGCTGATGGACATACCGAACTATGCAAGATGAGATATGAAATGTAATAAACCTCACATACTATCCACAGAGCTAAATCTACTTTTATCTAAGCTGTCTAGATGTTTTAGCACCCGCTAAGAAAAGGCCTGAGTTATGGTGGTTTATATTACTCGTACAAGTGTGATTATAGCTATAAAAAATTGGATTCTTTTCAGCCTAGAGTGTCTTTGGAACCTCAGCATTGTAACTATATTTTGCAGATGTTTTCAATGTATTTAATTAAAGGAAAATAGTAGAAGTCAACCAAAAAAAATTTAATTTTGGAAATGGGATCTGTAAGACATACATGAACAGAACATTTGCCTGACTTTTTAATCCTTAAACCAGAATATTTAAGACGTTATGTTGAACTAGTCAAAACTTTTCATAGATACTATATATCACCATCGAAACTAAGTTAAGGATTTTCAAAAGGAAGAAACTGGAACAGAAAGGGCCATAAAGAACCACTTGTATTCACAGAGTCAATTCACAAAATCAATGACTACGTTATTTTGCTTTTCATAATGTGTTAGGAAAAAATCTCCACCAGGCCCTTTGCCATAACTGTAAAGTAGGCTGTTCACTGGCTTGATTCTGCTAAAATTCCATATGGCAAATTCAATCTAAATAAATCTAGAACCACAGTCTCTTTTTTCCTAATCAAGAAAAAAAGACCAGGACTCGAAGAGAGATGTCTTGAAACCTGATGTCATTTATACATAGAACATTGATAAATGGTATTGCTACATGATTGATGACCTTGTCCTAGGGGAAAATGGTTGTCCTCTGTCTACCTGGATAGCAGCACTGGAGGAACAAAATTTGGGCTAATTTAGAGAACATTCATCACTCTTTACAAGCATCATTAAATGAGCCCTTCTCGAAAGCCTGTTTACCTCCTGGAGATACTTCAAAGGAGCCTGTGGAAGCCTGTGGAATGCAGGTTTCCTCCACAAATTTAAAGGGCTCCGGAAACTACCTGAGTTTCTTGGGCCAGAATGTATTCTGTACTTGTCAGTAATGAAACTAGCTGAATCAGATTCATTACACATTCACCAGCGTCTATGGCTCTTGACCTTGTTAAAATCAGGCGCTCGCTTTCAAATGCCTGACATGGTAATCCTAGTTGAGAGGTACAGATTGGGGGTGACCTGTGATTTTCAGGTTTCCCTTTGATCTTCCAGTTCCCTTCATTTGCTGCCCCTCCACATGTGTGTGCCAGCACAGCAACTGTCCCGCACCTTCCCTAGAGAGCTGCCCACCTGCTCTCCGCAAGCCACCCTTTGAAGTGAAGGGCTTCATTTCACAAGGCGCCCCTATCCTTCACCCTCCCATCCCCCAGCACCTCCTGTTCCTGTTACTACACACACACACACACACACACACACACACACACACACACACACACACACGCTGGGCTCCTACTTCAGGTAGAGGAACTGATGCGATCTCTTTATGTTTTGACTTCCTAGGGAAAAGTGTACCATGGTTTTTAATGATTTCACAACCAATAAGATT
Source organism: Pteropus medius (assembly GCF_902729225.1). Lineage (NCBI taxonomy): Eukaryota > Metazoa > Chordata > Mammalia > Chiroptera > Pteropodidae > Pteropus > Pteropus medius. The sequence continues at coordinate 7,179,803 of NW_024342467.1, read as the reverse complement.
AAACAAATATTACTCAGTGGTATTATTAAATCAGAACTTGTTCTATATGGTGACCCGAAGGTAATTTATAAGTACAAACAACTGCCACATTATGGTCAAGCACAGAATATTTCTTGGCACTTTGCTTTTGGTTTTAAGTTACAAGAACACAGTTGTGAACTTCATATGGACTCATCCAGAATTTCCAAGTTATTTTAATAATTTATCAAATCATTTAATCATTTATCAAATGGCCAGCAGTGTAGTTATTGTTCTGAGTGTGTCTTTTTAGAACAATGATTAACAATGATTACTTCATCTAAGTATTAATTATTAGCAATTATTTAACAGCAGAACAAAATCTTGTTTTCTCCACTTCTGAGTGGTAACTGGAAAATGAAAACACAGACCAATTAAAAAAAAAAAATCTCCCTAATTTAATCCATATTATTACAGAATGCAGAGTCTAGAATAATGCTGAAGATTTTTTTGTCTTGGGGTCTCCAACATTACATTTTAAAGCATGTTCTGGGTAAGGAGATAACAGAGCCTTGCTTCAGTTTGTTAGCTTGAGACAGGTTCCTTAACAGCTAAGAGCCTCAGTTTCCTCATCGATAACATGAAGATAATGATTATTCCCTCATAGCGTTGATGAGAACAGTACCCTAAAAGTATTGGAGCCTGCTTCTCAAGTATGAATCCTGAAACTGCTTGTAAGGAAGACTAGAAGGCAGCTGACCCATGTTGGCTTCCTCTTCCTGGGGAATAAAGTGAAAGTTTATGAATCAGATCTTTTCTCCAGTACCTTCTGGTGAGCCACATCCTCCAGGCTCCCCTCTTCCTCCTCTGAGTTGATTTCTTCCTCATTCCCTTGCCATAGCCACCTGACCTAGTAATCTCAATTCCTTATGGCACAGATTTTTAGAAGATAGCATTTGCCAAATCCTCAGGACAAGTTTGTAATATTTTCCCTCTACCAGCCATTTTGACCAAACTAACACTTTCATGTTTGGAGATCCCAATTCCCTGCTCTAGTTCAACAATGAAGGTGTTTGAACAGATATTTGAGGTCTTCAACAGTTGAATAGAATGAGACCAACGTTGAAGACTTTCCACAGACTTCTTTAATTCAATTGAATTTCTTGATCAAAAAATTTTATATGGCTCACTTAAAACCCTTTCTGGTTTTTCTTACTTTTTTTTCTTTTATTGAATTATTTTCACAATGATCAGTTATCTTCTATGGAAAGTTGCCAACAAAAATTTTGATTTATTGATCATCCTGCTTTTCCCCATGCCAACTGTTTTACTTATTGCCACTATAAGGGCCTGGGGTGGGGGTGGGGGGCATGATTTCTTTAATTTTTTAAAATTAGAAAAGTTAGAACATATTCTAACCCATAGCAAAGTTGAAGGAAGACTAAAATAAGTGCTTATATACTCCTTTCATAAATTTATTAAATCTTACTACAATTGGTCTAACTCTTTAACGCATTGCCCTTTCCCCAAACCATTGAGAATAAGATGCATAATCATCGTGCTTCACCCCTCAATACTTCAGCATGTCTGTCACAAGAATGAGAACGCTATATTGCAAAACCCAACTCCTCAGTTGAACTGCGTTCAGAGTTAAGAAGGGGAAAGTGATTTTTGATGAACATTACTAGCATCAACTAACAAAGTCCTTACTGAATTTTCCCCAAACTATCCTTTATAGTTTTTTGTTTGATCATTTAATCAGAGGTCCAATCAGCCTCATGCATTGCGTATGGCTGTTATTTCTCTTGTGGTATCAAAACTGATATTCTTTCATTGTTATGACTCACATAAGCCATCACAGTCTGGAGAGAAAGTACTTTGTACTCTGAGATAAATGAAAGTAACCAAGTTACCCTGTATATTTCTGACCCTAAAAAACAAACAAACAAAGTAAATTTGAACATATACCATAAACCAAAAGTCCCTAGCAAAATCAAATGTGTCCTTAACTTTCACAGTGCTCATATTGGAATAGGTTTCGTGACCTTTGTTAGTATGTTAAACATAAGAGAAAGTTTGCTGTGTTTCCACTTGAGCAGACTATTATAAACTTGGTAACCTTACGAAGTTTTGCATTTGTTTCTTTAAATGCATTTATGATTTTTTTTAATGGTAGGCTAATTTCCTTGGACCTCTTTGCATGTCCTTTAAATACTTGCATCTTCAAAACTTTGAGCTTTCTCTAGTCTCCCCTAATCTGGAACGATCCCAGCACCGCCCTCTGTTTGTCACAGCGGAGTCCTTTCGTGAGCCCAGGCACGCTGTCCTGCAGAACATCCCACATTCAAGGCTGCTCCGTTCAGTATGGTAACATCCATGACCATCATTACTCTTTTAGATGACAGAATTGTCCCAAATTTAGCCAGTGTGTGCCACTTCAAAAGCCAACTCCTATGTCCCATTAATGTATGAATACTGACTTGCTTTCTAATTCAATGAGTTGTTCCAGGCTCATCCCAGCCCTAGTCAGTTGTTTCCCCAAACAGTCCTGGTTCCCATTTGAGTGGAGAATGACATTTAGAAATCGAGATATAGGCCCTTTCAATAATTAAAAAAAAAAAAAAAAAAATCAGTTGGTATTGATATCTCCAATCAAACTTAACAACACATGAGTTTTCCCTGTTTTCTCCCATTCTGTTTTATATCCCTTTCTTCCCACAGGGAAATGACTGGTTCCTAACAACATCACTATATTTACTCATTTTTTCCAAACTACGATATACCACACTTTGAGAATTACAACACCAATAGCAACCAGCCTACTAAGGGATTTAAGGTTAATTTGTAGTTCTTTTTGTCCTCAAACTATAGCCCACAGTACTGTGTTTTAGTTGCACATAATACTTATTTTCTCTGTGTGATTATGTTATTAATTATATATATAGTTAGGATAATTAGTTCTGATTACATTCAAGGATTTACTTTTGTATTATATTTGATTTAATTTTATTTTTTGGATATGTAAAACTTATGGTATAAAAGTCAAAACTAAAAAATAAATTACAAGCAGAAATGTCTTGCTCCCATTCCTATCTCCTCTACTTCATTCCTATCTATTGTTTTTGGTAACTATTTTCATTAACTGGTTTATCTTTCCCATGTTTCTCATAAGCACAAACAGATATTTACTTATTCCTATTTTTTTATTCCATACGTAGAATTCTGTATATACTATTCAGAACTTTACTTTTTTTACTTAACAGTATAAACTGGAAATGATTCCTAACTGGTTCATAGAGCTATCCTCGTTATGGCCATTATCTCTATAAAGTTCAATTCTCTTGGCCTAAATGGATTTTCCATCAATTTCAAGTCAATAAATTTACTGAATAGAGTTGGTATCAATTACATTTTTTTGTTTGTCTCAGCTCAGTTTTTTAAAAAAGTATTTAATTGTCACCAAGATATTATTCTGTTATTATTTCATCAAAAAGATTTTAAATTAGTTTTAACATTTTTATCAAAATAGTAAATTTATCATTTTAAAAATCATGGGCTTATAAAGGAAATATTTGTTAATCTGTTAATTAACCCGTGATTTATATTTATACCTCATCTCATCTATGAGAAAATTTTAAACAGTATCCTTCAGGATTACTCTATTGTTCAGTTGCAGATGACAAATCAATTTTACGTTCTTTATATCACTTTGCTGATGAGTAGTCACTGACCACATGGCTGGCTAAGCAAAGAGTCAATGGCAAGATTAAAGCTAGCTAAAGTCCCCTGGTTTAAAAAGGCAAAGTTAAATAGCGAGGTCTTATCTTCAGGGCAGCTGTGTGGAGAGTCTAGGCTGCTTCATTAAATGGATTATTCTCTTCTGATCTGTAGCACAGAAGATTCATCCAGGCTGGTTTTTGACATTTTATCAGATGGCAAAGAGTCTCAACGATTACTACAAATTAGAGTTTTCTGGTAAATTATTAGAAAGAAGAATTTCGCGACTTGGTAGCTCTCTTGCTGACACTTAAAAATCTCCCAAACTAATCTCCGTGATTATGTTTGCTTGTGTTTGAGACAGTGACAACTTGAGCTGTTGCCTCCTGCAGTTGATTTAACTCTGAAAAATGCTGTTCTTCAGCAGCGATGACTTACTGAGCAGACCTCAATGGTTTCTCGAGGAAAACCCACACTCATACCTCTGTTGCAATTCTTCCACTGACTTCTTTCTGTGTGACACTCGTAAATTTTCCTCAGGTCTCTCTTCTATACATAACGGTGCAAACTGGAAATATTGGAAATGAGCCCGTGAAGGCAAGTGGGAAACGGGATGTGGAGAGGAGTGAAAGAATCTGGAAATCCCCTTTCCTCTCTCTCATTTCACGTTGAGGCATCACCATATTTTGAAGAGTTCAAGAGACTGCAGTTCCAGCTCTGCAACTTATCAGTCATTTTATCTCAGGCACTTTTGTTAAACAGCTTTTCATCCGTTAAAACTGAGGTAATGGTATTTACTCTGTCACCTTGACAAGGGTTGCTGTAAACATCTAAATTAAACTATTCCTATCGATAGACAAGCAAGAGGGATATTTTAAAGGCCTATGTCAACAAAGGTAAGGAATTTTTATTATTGCTGTAGCAATAGAGCCGTATGACACCATTGTACATTTCCTGTATCTAGCACCATCATAATAGTTTTACTTCAGTGGCTGTTGGAGTTTGCCAGGCAGTAATACTTTAGAAGTGCTTATGAACTTCAGAGTTTGATGTGGTTTACTTAAAAACTGGAAAGTGTCTAAGGGTTCACTCTCTTTTCTTCATGGCTAGCAAATAAGTCATTATGCATATCAAGCCATGGTGACAATGTACTTTTCATTTTTGGTAAAAAGACTGCTAGAAGCAAATATCTTTAGATCAGAGACCGCTGGTCTATGGTAGCTAAGTAGAATGGAGATCCAAGTTTGAGACTTAGCGTCTCCCCTGGGCTTTAGATGTGTCTGACAATGGCTGGGGTTGTGGCAGCGGGCTTCTAAAGCGAGTATTTTCAGGAGAAAAAATGTACTCATCCTAAGTAATGAGAGAGTCAGAAGATACAGGCCTGGTCTAATAACACGGTCTGTCATTTGGGGTCTCCTCTGATCACCCCAAAAATTGATCTCATAAGAAGGGGCTTTGAGTGGAGCAGAAAGAGGCATTCACCAAAAGTCTCACTGAGATATTAGGGACTTGAGACTGCTGTGTTTTGGGGAACTGTATCATAGGAAGAAGGAATCTTGTAGTCTCACTTTGGTGGGTTGGGAACTCTGGTGCCAGTAGTTCTGACAGTGACAGAAGACAGAACAAGTGGCATCCACATCATCTGAAATTCCTCTGGCACTCCAGACGTCATTATGAAGCGGAGTGAGTGAGTGAGTGAGTGTGTGTGTGTGTGTGTGTGTGTGTGTTGGGGGAGTGTGTGGGGGAGGCATTTAAAAGGGTCTGTTAGTCCTAAGTTTACAGGTAGAGCCAGAGCCAGACACTATTTTTTATTGTTATTGGGACCTTCTATTTTGTTCTAGATTAGTGTAGTAGTTCTTTTAATAATTTAAAAATAAATGGGAGGAGAGTGAGGCACAAAATATGACTTGTACTTAATGCCTGTGATCTGCACACTTAATAATGGTTAAGTTGGTAAATTTTATGTTATGAATGTTTTACCACAATTAAACAAAAATTGGTGGGGGGAGGGTAGGGAAATACAAGTCACCTTTCCATTTAAGGTAAAAAGGTACTTAATCTAATAAATAGAACAACGCAGGACAAAGGATAGCCTCAGAGGGGTTTCTGCCAGGCAGGCTGAATAATAATCCACTCTGGTTGGGTCATTAACTCTCCTATCTGGTCATTAATCCCTGTACCTTGAAAAAAGACAAGCACCAACTGTAGTTCTTTCCAATAGGATATACGAATTGCACTCACTCCATTGAACCCTTTCCAGACCAGATGTTTGCAGGCTCTTCAGTTCCCTGGATAAAAACTGTCCTTTATCTTCTTGATTTACGACAGCCTTTCATTTGATGATCAAACGGAGCCACTAATAATTCTGCTATAGATGTCTCAGAAGGTCCTCAGGAGAATATTTATACCCCAGAGGCTTTGGGCCTTCCATCCTGCTTCACTCTATCAGAAGCACTGGTTAGTGCACTGTGCGCTTTCTTCCATATTGGAAAATTATTGATATTATTGTTCTTTTCCTTTTTTTTTTTTTAAGATCAAACCTCTGTAGGGTGATGCTTGAAATGGCAGTCTCTTGGGGGGCAAAAACGCTTCAGGTACTACACCAAGCCATTCATGTCATTCGACCCCTGTCAAGTCTTGTGATTCTTCTTTTGTCACATTCACTGTGGTATAATAAAAGGTTTTCTGTTTTACCTACTCAACGCAGTCAGGAGGTTTGGGAAATGTAATTCTTGTGTGGTGAAAAATAGAATGACTATATATTATTTTTAAGTCTATATTTTCATTTAGAAGAAAGATAATGAAAGGAACATCTTTTATTTAGAATGTGAAAAATTGTTAAAGGACTGAAAAATAAGATTGAAATGTTTGAAGCATTCAGTGAAATGCACATTTAGCAATATAACTTGCTGTTTCTACTTGATCCCCCCTCCACCCCGGCTGTAAGAATAGAATCTCACACAGCAACAGAGAGTTTGAGTCATGTTAGTCGTTTTAGACACTAAATCACATAGCCCATGCAGCAACTGATTGGAAAACAGTTTGATTTGGGATAAGGCTACAGATAAGTGAGTGTTTATTCAAAAAGGTTGCTAAAGTGTACTTGCAACTATGAAAAAGAATGTATGCAATTTTGAGGGCATAAGGGAACCTACACTCTCTTAGAATACCTTTCTTATCTCTTGTCAGGTGCCCAAAATAATGTTGTTATTACTTTCTCTCTTCAGGAATTTAAGACCTTATGCACAAATGTCTCTGAAAGGAGTTGTCACTTTTTCTAAATGTAGGGCTGTTTTAAAATCTCCTACGGTACTTGTTAAAATGGAAATTTAGTACCAAAACCCACTGAACCAGAAATTTGGGAATCTAAATTTTAACATGCTCCCAGGTCACTTTTTCCCACCAAAGCTGGATACCACTGTTTTAATCTGTTATTAGTCATTCTGACATAACTGAGCTGTTGCATTGAGGGCACCTCTTGGTAGGCAGGGGATCTGGAAGGCGGTTAGAAGGAGAGGAATTGGAGAGGATGGGGCAACACTCAAGGGAAGAAAAAAAGGAGGTAAAAATTCACCAAATATAGAGAGGCTGAGAGGACAGATATTTGTTCTATTTCACAGTTCGACCTTTGGAATTTGACATTTGGAAGGGGCTGGAAGGTTCTTCAAAACTTGTGGTACAGGAGAGTTAAAGAAGAAAATACATATTCAGACCTTGGACAAACCGGAAGGAAAAGAGTAGATATCCTACTCAACAATGGAAGAATGATAGTTTATAGCTCTTGGAAATGATACAAGAAATCACAAAGTGAAAGATGATTTAAAATGTCATAAAAACATAACATTTTTACATCTCCAAAAAGGAGAACATGAATGTCAATGGCAAAAAAACTCCACACATTTACCAAAAATATGAGAGAAAAACTATTAAAGGAATCTACTATGTATTGTAAACCTACTAGATGCCAGGGGCTGGTACATTTTTATCTTAACCTTACAACTGTCCTACGTGGCCCTTATTTTTATGGCCAGATTGGAAGAGTGAAAATCTCAGGATTAGAGAGTTTAAGTACCTTGCTGGGTACGACAGTCAGATGAGTGTCTGACTACGCAGAATGTGCTCTTACTGCTGAGCACAGCAGCTTACATACTGGCGTAGAGACTGACAGCTGTCACCACAATCCACATTATCCTCTTCTTCCTAAGTATGCAGCTGGGCTGCATTTCTAGAACTTCTGTATTGAGTTTGCCACATGGCTGAGTTTACTGAATAAAATGACAGTGGAATAAGTGTTCCACTTTCAGGTCTGGCCCAAAAATTCTCTTTTATTTTCTCACTGGCTGGAATGGAGATGAATTGCAGGGCACCTTTGGAGCCTACGGGCTAAAGATGGCAGAGCTTCCGCAGCCCAGGGTCCTGGTAACTGTACAGAGGTTGACCTGCATGCACCACTAACAGATTCCTCATGTAGTTAAACCATGACACATTCAGACCTATTTTTACAGTGATTATCCTGTCATAACTAATGTTCATGTAAAGAAATCATATAACACCTCTGAAGCTCCAGGGGCAAATGACCAAATGATAAGTAATCAACTACTTTGTATAACAGGAAACAAACTCAGTAGTAAATGTATAGAGCCATATTCTACCTAGAGAATAAAGAATTGTGAATAGAAACATGAGATCTGCTGACAAGACTGTGGGGACCAACATACATTCACACAACACCGAGGTATTATCTATTGGTAAATCCTCTTTGGAGGGCAATTCGGAAGTATTTATTAGGAAGCACTGTAACATTCATCCTATTTGACTTGAAACCTAGTCCTTGATATTAATCCTAAATAATTATTTGAGATAAAATCATTGATATAGAGTTGTATTTATGATAGCAAATAAACCCAAATAAAAACACCAAGTGTATTAGGATTTTCTAGAGAAACAGAACTAACAGGGTGTGTGTGTGTGTGTGTCTGAGTGTGAGAGAGAGAGAATGAGTGAGTGAGAGACCCAGGGAGGAATTGCAGTTTGAATTCATATGTAGTATGCTGGCAGAATTCCCTCCTTTTCTGGGGTGATTGAGCTTTTTCTATTGTCTTCAACTGATTAGATGAGGCCCACCCACATGTGGAGAGTAATATGCTTCACTCAAAGTCTACTGTTTTAAATGTTTATCTCACCTAAAAAACATCTTCACAGAAATATCTAGAATAATAATTTACCAAATATCTGGGTCCTATGGCCTAGCCAAGTTGACAGGTAAAATTAATCATCGCAATTAGTATAGTTAAATGTCTAAAAAATGAGAAATGGTTTACTGAATTATGGCAATCCATTTAGGGAAATAGCATACAGTCATTCGAAATTACGATTATGAAAACTATATAGAAACATGGAGAATATTTTCTCATTTCAGGGAGGCTTATTGAACACCCTGATTGTCAAGTCAAGTGTGAGGCTGGAGTAGCCACAGCTCTTCACCTTAAGCAGTTCATAGCCCACTGAGACAGGCATCCTGGGGGACGGTGTTTGGAGTAATGCTGTGCTGGCCGAAGGTGGGGATTCTTGACAAAGGAAGCCAGCGGGGTCAGCAAAGATCAGTCCATGAAGGACTAGAAGATGAACATGTTACTGATGCATTTGGACTTTATTCTGTAGCAACAGGGAGCCCCTGAAGTGCCTTTCTGGAAGATGATTTTGGTAGCAAGATAAGGATTCGTGTTCAACAAGGCCTAAGGCCAAGAAACTAATTAACAGGCTTGGTGAGAAATGACTTGAGCCTGAATTAAAGTGGTAGCAAAATAGAAGGGAGGGAAGAGATTCCAGGGAAATATAAGAGAAGCAGAATCAATGGAATTTGACAGATTAGCTATAGAAGTTAAGGGAGAGAAAGAATATTAGAAAAATCTCTTAGATTTTTGGTTTGGTTGCTTCCCAACAATGACATAAGACAGAGGAGGAAAAGCAATTTTGGGAGTGGACAAAATGAAATTTTGAATTCATTTTTTAATATATTTCACTTCTTTGTTTTATGTGCTTTGAGACAACTATTATCAGGTCCAGTTAGAAAACAGAAACCAAATCAATTATTTTAGCAGAAGGAAATGAATATAAAGGATTAGTTAAGCAAGAAAAGCTCATAAGGAACACTAAGGTAACAGAGCTAGCACCTACAGGAAGCAGCTCCCATCCTGGGGCTGAAGGAACAAAGGGAAGAAATCGGAGTCGTTAGACCAAGAAGTTTGGAAGAGAGGCTCTTGGATGCAGGGCAGAGCTGAGGAAAGACGAGGAGCCTGGACTAAAGGACTGAAACAAAGTGGTTGACTAGAACCAACAGGTGCTGCTGGGATGAAAGTCTGGAGTGATGCTGCCAGGAAGGAAGGGAACAGGAAGCAGTGAGTCCCTTCTTCCCCCTCCGGCCTTGTTGTCTTCTTTGAACACGCCCTATTGGCAGAGTCTAACCCACTGGTGGATGGGAAATGTAGTTCTCATAGTAAAGTCTCAGCATCACAGAGTACAGAGGGTGGGTTTGAAGATGAAAAAATAAATAACAAGTTAGAGATCTTCGTGTTAGAAGAAAGGCTGAAAATCAACGATCTTTAAACGAGCAAAATTGATAAAGTTGCTAAAACTCATTATGAATAAAAGAGAGCACTTGGTAAAATTCACCAATATCTCGGCTGAAGAAAGCATATTACTAAATATTCTAACAGCGTTAAAGAGAGAGAGGATATTAAGAAAATCTTGATCCAATGCATTTGAAATTCCTTCAAACTAAAAACGACAACAAAATGCTTCTTTGATGTACTAGCCTTAGAGGCCAAAGGCTGCTAAATCAGAGCTTCACTGTCATTCCAGAGGAACCCTCTAATTTTAGAAAAATTTAGTCACCTGTGGTACCGTGGGTCCATCTGATGAGCAAATGCCCATTATTAGGATTAGGGAGACCTTCGCTGTGAGTTACTAATTAGTGACAGAACTGACCACATGGAAGAACATGGATGAATCTCACTAACACAGTGTTGAGCAAAAGAAGCCAGACACAAAAGAGTGCATTATGTATGATTCCGTCGAAGGTTCAAAGGAAGGTAGAATTGATGGTTGATGGTAGACATCAGAATTGTGGTTGTCCTTGGAGGAGAACCAGTGACTGGCATGAGGCATAAAGGAGGCTTCTGGGGTGTTAGGTCAAGATGTGGTCATGGAGTTTATTTGATTTGATAAGATTCATCAAGCTGTACTCTTATAATTTATGTACTTTTCTATATGCATGTCATACTTTAATAAAGAATATACTTTAAAAAGTCAATCGGGATAGAGACTAAGAGAGGGATTCTCTCTTGCCTTAGTCTTGTTTCTACCCTCCTCTTACTTGACCTTGCATAGTCTTCTAATTTGCTTCTCTCTCAACCAGATCAGCAGCTTCTTTAATCAGAAAGGATTTGAGGTCACATTTGCAGTGACTAGAGATGCTGAAATATAGAAACATCTTTTGGTTTTCATTAGGAAGATGTTATCAGCTGGATTGCATCTGTACTGGCTGTTTGTGTTTATCATTGTTACTTTTGCAAGACTGTCCATAAGTGAAATGCAGGAATAGTGACTCTTTCCCAAGGCTAAACCACTCATCTAAGGCCTTTGGCAAAATGCTGGTTCAGAAAGTTGGGTGGATGGAAATTTTGTAATATCTTTCGCAATAGACAGGGAACAAACAAACAAAACACCTCTGGGCTGTGGCAGTTGTCTGGTCTATCACTAACAAATAAGCCTCTGACGACAGCTCTGAGATTCATGGCTGCCTGACTGCTGCTGCTCCGGAGTGTTTAACTTTGTCACGGCTGCTTTCTTCTAGGTATAATAATAGTAATAACTTTAATGAATTGAATTTAAAAAGTATACATTACAGAGTAGCCGTGTAAAAATAGTATGAAACCCATTAACATTCATATGAGACACACACAGACTCACACACAAACACACATTAACACTTTTTTAAAGGTCCCCAGACATTGTTAAATTTGCTCAATTTGGAGAAGAAAAATAATATGAACAGTTAGATGAATTGTCATAGAAGCTACAGTGGTAGATCATTATTATTTTTTTTTCTTACTTTTCAGTTGTGTGAACTAGTTTCATGTAGACAGTTTGTATGTCAGTATCTTTTATCTGCTTGCAAACACACAGATTAACAACAATCTTCATCAATTGATCAAAGGTTTGATCACTTTCTGGCTCAGTCCTCTAATACGCATCGTGGGGAGGTGAGGTCTGCTGGAGGAGGACACAGCACTGAGGGCGGTGGAGAATCCAAACAGGCAAAGCGGGTCCAACGACTGCCACGGTACTCAACAGTGCCAGCTCTTAGTTAGTTTTCAAACACTAAGAAACATTTTCAGCAAATGACAATGGAAACGAAATCCTAAGTGGCCCACCTCTTGGTTTCTTGCTTTCATTTTGGAAAGTATCAAAAACTTTTGACACTTGCCACAGATGACTGCGAAGTATCTTGGAGGAGCTTGTAAACGCTTCATCCACAGCATGATTGTCGTGAATTTAAGGCTGACAGTTAGGTCTCTAGTTAGATCTTCTTCAATTTCCAATGATATTTTGTAGTTTTCAGTATATAAGCCTAGCAATTCTTTTGTTAAATTTATTTCTAGGTATTTTATTTTTTTATTTTATTATAAATAAAGTTATTTTCTTAATTTAATTTTTGAATCGTTGTTTGCTAGTGAGCATATTCTATTTTGTCCAAGAATGAACTTTTAATCTGATGCAAATAATCCTCAGGAATTCACTCTCATATGGTTTAACAGGAAAGACGATTATTGTGATATAAAGAATTTAGAGGAAGCATTAAGACCACATATAGGTAGCTGTTTTTTTATTTTTTTGGTAACTCCTCAAAATTTGAACTCATACTGCCGAAATTGAGATTAATATTTTTAGAGGAGGTAGAGTTTATATAAGGCTTTGTAGTAAATTATCAGTGAGATCTTTGTGGATAGCGCATATCAAAAGAAGCACACAAAAGCATTCATTTCCAAAAAAGAGCATTTAAGGAAAAATCTTACTCTTCAGACTTCAGTCACTGTAATCTGAAGTTTGATTAATACCTTTCCTTTTGTCCACATGATCAGAATGCTTTTAGGTTTAAATTGCTTCCTTAAGATATGTTTCTGTAAAATACACCTTGGCTATCCCTTGAGGATAGGGTCATGTCTTAGAGATACTGGACTAAGCACTTATGTGTCTCTCACAAATTTTTACAGTCTCCCAAAGTGCCTATAAAATACATTAGACCACCAGAAAGGATTTCGCTGATCCAATTTATCCTATCACTAACCAAATGATACTCTTTCAATTCCTTCATTTCCAGGGTTGAAGCAAGAGAATTTGTGGCTGATCTGTCATGATCACTCTATCAACTTCTGAGAAGACAAAAGATAACTGTTGCTAAGATTTTTCTTTACAACATGGCCGCGGACAAAACAAAATTCTTCAGTTTTACCTCTGTTGAGATAAACAGTTGGGGCGTGCCGCCGTCCTTCCCCACCTCCCCCTCAGACCACAATTGTTAGACAGCACTGCCCTCTTGTGAGGAAAGTTGAAAAATGACGAGCTCAAAAAAGTCCCCTCTGTACAACTGCTGCCTGTCTGTTTATAATAACACTGTAGCCTAATTGAAACCTAAATTGTGCGAACCACTGATTTTTACCACAGATTTCCACCACAGGTTCGCAGAGCCCCCGATATTCAATTTTTATCCTAAAAGAACAAGAACATTTCCAGTGTTCTATTTATCATACTCCTCCTTGGCCCCCACCCTCACCCCCAAGCTAGTTCATATTTCTTAGATTTTGAAAACCTCAACGTGTTTCACCAAATGAGTGTAATTAAACAATATCACATATGGTTTTTTTTCCATGGTAATAAATGCTTCGTGACAGCAGGAAAGTGAAATATGGATGAAAACAGGAAAATCAATGTAGATGGTCAGTTTCATTCAGAGACAATGATGCCTCTCCTTTTTATGGCTGAGTGACCAGAGGTCCCGAGAAATGTGGGAATTATCTATCACATGATTCAGAATCTCTGTCTCTCGAGTCTCAGTCCAGCCCCGTTATTGCTACAGGACATGGCAAGATGTAATTTCCTATGGCAGCAGCTGCTTATGTAACATTTCTGTCAACCTGGTAGATTGGCGGTGAGATGAACATTGAACATGGAAATTCTCTCACCCAGCACATTTTGATTCTTATTTTTAATCTCTGTTCCCTGAGCCTTAACCTTCTTCCTCTTGAAAACATTGATTTTGTGAAAGACAGAAGATGTGAAAAGGTAGGAAGAATTAAGCAAGGAACTAGAGAAAGGGGTGTCCTGCAGTGGTCTGTACCTCTCCCAAAGCGGAAAAAGGGAATTGAAACTATGCCACAAGGAGGAGTGTTTCTCCCTCTTTCGCTCTCTTGCTTTTCTGCTCTGTCTCTTTCCTTCTCTTCCCCCTTCATCAATGTTTAAGTAGCTGACTGAAATGTATTTTTAAAATTACCAATGGACATAATCACATCATCTTTGACATAATTACATCATCATTTCCCCAAATTGGTCACATTTGTTTGCTTTACTCCATTTTTCTACTGTATGTCCCAATGCTCAGTCTGGCAAAAAGGCATACCTCACAATCCTTGGTTGAAATTTACGTACAGCTGGATCACTAACTGGGGATTAGTTCAATGATCTATGATGAGGGATTAAGGTTTTAATGCCAGAATATCCCTAACTTCGTTTTCTTTATTTGCTCACACAATGGTGTGTATAGGGAATCATTTCTAGCGCTGCTGCTCGTAGTCGTGTGGATTGGGTATTGCACAACACTACTTGGCGACCCTGAGTAAAACACTATCCTTGCTCACACAGAGCTTACAGTTTAGTAGAAGGAGATCATCTGATGCCCTAATTGCGTGACTCAAGCAACTTACATTCAATGTGTTTAATACTAGACTCACTAGCCTGCATCTGGCAACTCAAGCACACAGGCATCATCCTAGGAATACCAGCGCTGCCCCATCTAATCAGTTATCACATCCTATTGATTCTATAGGAATCAATTCTGATTAGATTCATCCCTTCTCTGTTACCCATGCCACTGGCCACAGACCCGTGCAGATTCGTACATTGTGCCAGGGCACCTGGGTGAGAGGAAGAGTGGGGCTGAAAGCCATGACTCAGCTCTGAACATGGCATGAATCTACTTCCGCTGGGAGGAAGGGCAATTTTTTTTTCCTCAAAGGGGCTCTTTTTTAAGCGGTGTGCCTAAAGAACCGTGTTGCTCAGAGAAGGGCCTTTCTCTAATTCCCTCCTCTGTCCAGAGATGGTGTCTTGGCAATTTTTCTAATCAGTACAAAGGTTTCTTAAAGAGTCATGGCCAACGTTCAACTAGGTTAGTTCAGGTACCCCCTAACTGTTCTCCTTGCTTACTTTTCCAATTCACCCTCTCGTGAAGTTCGGTCAGGATGGTTTTTATCAAACTTAAAATTGACCATCATGTGCCCTTCTTAAAATGTTTTTTTTTTTTTTTTTGCATCCCATTGCTCTTGAATAAAATAAAAACTGCTTTGAAAGCATATAAGATAATTCTTAATATGGTGCCAGCTTTATTGCTACCAAAACTCCATTTTCTACTCTGCTGTCAAGTCCTATGGGTCTCGTCTCAGTTCTTCAGTGCTCCATACTGTCTTTGCCTCTGTCCCTGTTGTAGCTGGTGTTTGTGTCCCCCCCAAACCTTGAAGTCCTACCCCACAATGCGGTGGCATTAGGAGGTGGGCTTTGGGAGGTAATTAGGCTTAGATGAGGTCATGAGGGGTGAGTCCCTATAATGGGACTCTCTCTCTCTACCACATGAGGATATATTAAGAAGACAGTCATCTGCAAGCCAGTCAGATGGCTCTCACCAGAAACCTAATTGGCTTGTACTTTCACCTTGGACTTGCCAGGCTCCAGAACTGTGAGAAAAAGATTTCTGTTGTTTAAGCCGCCAAGACTGTGGTATTTTGTTATAGCAGCTCAAGAAGATTAATACAGTCACTTCCAGGTGCGTTTCCCTGTACCTCGAAGAGTCATAAGCTTTGTTCACTGAGCTCACTTCTTCTCCTCTTTCAAGACCTTGTCCACATGTGACTTCACCCAGCATTAATTATCTTTGTCCTGTAGTTGATATCCTGTGTTCTCCTTGGAATGTCAGGGGAGCTCAAGAAATGATTATTAAATGAACACACTGAGTCTATTTTTAAATTTTAGGAAAATCTACTCCTTCGGAGCTTCTTCCAGAGGGAGAAGGTCACATGAAGAATGACAGTTCCAATGAAAACACTTGTGGTGCAAGTAACTATACCAATCAAGTGAAAGACATTTGGAGGGTCTGTGCGAGTGGGTAGAGCCAGAGATAGAACCCCCGCTAGACAGGCTGAGCATATACTTAGATCACCAGTAGATAGGGACACATAAACAAATAAAAAATTTTGGAAAAAAAAAATCGATATTGCAAAAAAAGTCATTACATTATTATGGTACAAGGTCAGACTTTGTGAAATTCCTTCTACTTCAGGGTTTAGATCTTGAAAAAATATATCAGACATGGTAGATGGCGGTGGGGTGAAAAGCATCATCCCTAATGCTCAGGTCTTCTGAAGATCTTCATCCAGCCTTGGGAGGAGGTTGCATCAAATCCTGGTCAGATATTAATTTCCTGGCCTCCAATAAATCTTCTCTCAGTTTCTGAGCTCATACGGCGGGACAAAATTTCATGATTCAGGAATGAAGCCTGATGGGCTTGGAGCTTGAGAGGACAGGCAGTACATGTCCTCACATTAAAGCAGAACATTCGCGTCAAGCTCTAGGCTTTGCTGGTGACTGATGAACACTCAGGGACAAAGTCCCAGCGGAGAGAAGGGAAGAAGCCACCCCAGCCAGTCACTCCATTCAGCAGCTCCTGCCTTTCTGGAGGCCAATGTGATTGGCCTTTCTCTTCCCACACACCCCTTGGGCAACACGTTGCTTCTCCTGACCCACTGTCTTCATTCGAGGCTAGTCTGGAGGCACTTTCTAACCCGATTTTACTTCTGTAAAGAATTTAATGGGTGACTCTGCTGTAAACTTTATTAAGGCCTGGAAATCTCTAAAGTTACCCTTCATTGAAAGGATTTCTGTGTCTTGCAAAAAAAAAAAAAAAAAAAAAAAAAAAAAAGGGCCCAAATTTAGACTAGTAGTGAGATGTGAGATTGGAGATCAGAGGAAAACAACAGGGAGAGTTAACAGACTCGATCATGACATAAATCAAAGATAGAGATGTTTAACTCAGAGAACGGAGGGAGAATTCAACCACCCGGTCAGAAGAAGAAAAAAAAAATGGAAAGATAGCTTATTAAATTAACATTTCTACTGTTTATCAACTTGAATATCTTCACCTGCCCTTTTATTGACAGAGATTTCTCTCTGGTGAAATCATTTCAGTGACTAAGGAAGTTTACCCACTGACAGTGTCTAGGCTGAATGCCCTCTGGGACATCCATCATTGTTTGCGCTGCTCAGTGTTTGTGATGCAAGACCCAAGCAGCAACCTGCAACTGAGCTGGCCTCTCTGAATGCCTCGGGCCTTGTTCTAGACAATATTTCTTTTTAGGTGGAGGGGTGGCAGGCTGCCCACACTGCTTTATTCCTAGGACCAAATGAAACTTTCCTTAAGTGTTACTACATGTTAATAAACATCGTCAGTGAAACCCACTTAAAAAGAATGACCTGTTTATGAAAGAAACCTTTTGAAAGACAGAATATTTTTCCCTGTGGGCCAAAGCTTAGGCAAAAAACAAAGAGCTCTTTCAAAGGCTTAAAACATGATGGAGGATGGATTCTGACTTTCTAACTACAAAAATAATGATACTTTTAGCTCCGACTTGCTCTAGAGAGCTGTAAATATACTTTACAGGCACAGGTTGAACCTTTCCAACTTTCTCCTTCAAATGCTATTCGAACTTGTTAAGAGAGAGTGATGTTAGCCCAAACTTATATTGAGAAACGAGGCAATAGAAACTGAAGTGATTTGTCCAGTACTGCCAGATAACTTACAGGCAAAGTCAAGAATAGAACAAGCCAAGACTGAGTACCTCTGTGACACAGGAACACCTCCTGACATCAGAACTAGCTACTTTCTTCTCTCTCATCTTTTCTTTGTCTTCCATTTTGTTTCATTGATTCCTAGTTCCTGCCAATGAGTTGACCACAGCATCAGTGTTGGCACCTCCATCAGAAAGCCTGTGTTGGTCCAGGAGACGGAGGACCTCCGGCTTATATTAACCCATCTCTCCTTTAGAAAAAAAAAGTGCAGCTCGTTGCCAGTGTTAATTTAATTTTACATAAACACGCTCTTCGAGGCTGATGCAAATATGGTTTCCAATGTGAAAATAAAATATAAAAACTGTTCTTGGAGTTATTTCTAAACAGAGCTTGTCTCTAATCCTAATGTAACAGAAATGTATACATAAATCAGATTCATCAAATGAACCTTCAGCTAACATCGAGAATGATGTTATCATTGTGTGTAGGAATGCTACATTTTCTAGGATTTGACATTTACAGCGATCGAAAATTACTATATTTTGTAAATGGAAATGCCACTACTAAAAACAGAATGCTATAAATAGAATGATGTCATTTGTTTCCAAAGACTATCGATATACTAGAGTGAAGCGAAAATAATAATAAAAGTGAGATATTTCATGGCAAACTTTGGGGTGAAGTTAGGACTGTTATCCACGAGTAATCTTGGGGTAAATGCTGCAGCTGCAAGTGCTGCCAGCTAGTATTCTCGGGGTGAATGTGAGATGGATTAACAAGCTTGTTCAGCTTGTTGTCATGCCCGTGAACAATAAAATATTAGCAAAACTGATCTTGAAAACAACATTCTTTAATCCTAAAACACTTTGTACTTCCAGAGACTGCTACTCCAGAGCATAACATTTTATATATTTTTAGTCTCCAGTGTATGATTGGCATTTTTCTAAAGAAATTATGTCTGAATAATTCTTAATCCCTCTTATGATTAGTCTGCCAGATAGCAAATATACATTTATTCACTCATTCATTAATGTTTTTATTTGATGATTATTTATTTTGAAATTAATTTTGGCACAACACTGGGCTTTGTTATGAATGTTGTAGAGCAGATCAAAAATAATTTGTTTTTCTTAGGTTTTCCTTAAGCTTTTTTAAGGAATGGGATCTGGTGTTGGTTAGTTCATTTTCCCTAATTAGAGAATTGCAAGTTAGCTTAATGGAAGTACGTGTCACTTTGAGTGACCAACCATTATTGATGTACAGTTTAATACTAGTTTGAAAAATATTAATTTGTTTTCTCTTGTGCATGCCTAGGTAGAAAACCTTCCTCAACTTAAACCAACTACCCCATTACTTTGGGAAGATTAGGTTTCTAGGGATGCTTAAGAATCAATCTTTGCTCAGCCTTGACACACTCAGACCAAAATAAATCCGAGTCAATAACTGTTAAAATTTCCTATTTGAAAGAACTTTTTGAGTGTGTTTAAAAAAGATTTTGCAAACAAAACTAAACAGAAAACATATTTACATAAAAACTTGCACATGAATGTTCATAGCAGCATTATTTGTCTTAGACAAAAGGTAGCTGAAACCTCCAGACAGAGAACCTTTGGCTGTTAGCAGCCTAGTCCAGGTGGCTTCAGAGAGCAAACCTAGCAGAGCGAGGCCCACAGTATCCCAGGAGGTGAGCTCACTCAGCTGCATCCTCATTCTTTATTCCTTTGTCAACACTCTGCATTCTGCCAATAGAGGCTCTGCCTCCAGGTCGTCTTCAGCAGAGAGGGACAGGGAGAACAATTCCCATCATGGACAAGTGACTGATGGCCTGCAGGAGGGGGAGAGTTCATGTTCCAAGTGTCCAAATATGGACAGAACTCAGTTCAAGATGTGGATGGTCAGGAGTGAGGATTATTGGGCACTCTGGGTACGACTTCGGAGGGCACTGGTCCACGTGACAGTCCCTAACTACTCTCTTCATGTGCATGATACTTCTGTTCCATTTTGACTGATGGGCCATTTAAATAAGTTTCGAGCTCACCGTGGGATGACTCTTCTAACAATTCACGTACCTCTTGCACATCAGAGTTTTATCTGGAAATGCATGATAATACAGTTCTATGGAATTCAAAATCAAATTGCATTATTATGGAGAAATTTAATATTACTCTGTCAATGAAAGAGAGGAAGAACTGAATTAAAATGATCAATTTCTGTGTGTTCCTCTGTGTGGAGAGAAGTGAGGAAAGAAAAAGTTCTCCACTCTCTGAATTTCAGTTTTCTCATCTACAAAAGAAATGTAATAGCTCATAACTAATCTGGGCTAAAGCTCAGCATGCCTCTCTTCTCAACATGCCTTAAATTAATTAGTAGATCCTTTTATAAGACATGAATAAAAGGTTCAGAATTCCAAGAGACAGACATCAGGTAGAAGGTTTTATTTTCCCGCCTAACAAAGTCTCTATTATTTTATACTCAAAACATTAATTAATATCAAACATTGCCCATACTCTTTCCTCAGCCTATTGTTGGTGAAGTTTTCTCCACTGTTTCACATGTTGGATTAGTGAAAATCTTTGATCCACCCACCAAACCTGGGAAGCAGACATGGAGTCATCCACAATCCAGCTCCAGGAACGCGGTCTGTTCAGTGCTTTCTCCAAGGGTAAGGTGACCGCCTCCTTCTTTTGAACGCAAGTGGATCTACAGTGAAGGTATTCTGTTATAAATGCTTTCCTTCCTCATTTGGGTCTCTGAGGAGTGAGCCTGGAAGAACTCTCTTGACACAAGGCAAAACAAAGACTGTAGCAATCCCATACTTTCCACCCCGCCCTTCTTTTATTTCATATAAATTATCTCTTGTGAACGGAATGGCCCAAGCCTTAGGGAGTTATGCATTCTGGTGATGTCAAGTGTATCCTTTTCCCTCACAAAGACAGAATTGTCACATGGCAAATAAATAGGGAGCCTTGGCCGATGAGGACGTATACATTCAAGAATTTTGTGACAGACAGTCATTTAGGGAACAACATTATAGGGTTATTGTGAGGATTAAATGTGGTTATACATGTGGGAACAGTTTGTACAGTCGAGCTCTATGTACGTGCTTTATTATTGTTGTTTTGGACTGCTAAAATTGTTCTCCTTTTAGATATTACATTGGTCTGCAATGAGAATATGAGGGATGTGACTAGAGGTCAGGCAATGGTGGGCCAGAGTTGGTGGGTGGGGTGGGAGGTGGAAGAGACCTGCTCTTCTCTTGTGCTTTGTGACTTTCCCCCACTGAACCCAGAGGATGAGAGATGGTTTTAGATCACAATCTTGTACTTAAATTTTTTTTTTTTTTTTTTTTACCTAAACACGATTTTCTTTTTTTGAGAATCACTTGATCAGGACAGTTGCTGCAATGAGAGGTAATGTTATCACAGTGCAGTGTCAGTGGTCTTAGGTCACCCATCCCAGACTTGGATGACTGCACCTCATGAGGAAAACCAGACAGATTCATCCATGAACACCTACCACACACCAGTGGTGCTCAGTGCCAAGAATAGTTCTAGAAATGAATTTCTAAACCACATTCCCTATGCTATTTTTTGTACCCTACAGATGCTTTCATCAACCCTATAAACTTACAGTAGTCTCAGGGGAGACAGAGGTGGGATCTAGGGGGAATGTCTTTCTTTCAATAGGACCGAATGAGAATTTTGCAGAATATCAGTATTCCAGGTTATGGTCTTGGAATCATATACGGGCAGACATCACCTTAAAACATGCCAATATATCTTAATGCCTAAGGAATTTATTCTTTTAAATTGCACATATTTCTTCAAAGGAAGAAATTCTTTTTATGTGTTGCCATTGCTCTAAATTAGCCAGGAGCTGAGTCTGTAACATCGTTTCATCAAGATAAAACAGACAATGATAGTCTGAGCAACTGAATCGAGACATCTTCTTGAATTTTAATTATGGAAAGAAATCTCATAATACATGTAAATGTTATTACACAATAGGTAAGGAACATGAGCCAACTATATTATAATTCATGTACCAACAACCTTGACCATTCCCTGAACCAGTGTCAACAGTATAGACTCAAGTCTTGTTGGAAGATTTTCCCTTTATCTTGGTATTCGGCTGTCACAAATATTCATCTATATGTGTTTACTGAGTATTCACAAGTTGAAGGAGCATTGTACTATTCCCTTATGTATAAAACAAAGGGGGTGTTAATTTCACTCCACAATACAAGGTGTAAGACACGTTGTAATCCTTTTATTTGTTTAAATCAAATTTAACCTACATTCTCATTCTATAACATAGGTGGGAACTTTAATTTCTATCATTGAGAGTCTTCTTTACCTTGACCCCATGGTCACATGAAGATCTCACGTCCATTCATTGTCCAGAGCATTTGAAGAAGGCCCCATGGTCTCTTGAGTTTATAATATTCACTACTAATATTTGAATTATCTTGGCCCATTTGGTTCCTTGAAGGCCAGTATCTTGACTGCCTGTAGCTTTAGGCCAAACCTAGAAGTGAGTTTTAACAAGATAAGGAAACTTACTAAACCTTTCTGTAGAGACCAGCAAAGCCTCTACCTCTTTCCTATCTTAAGATGAAACCATCAAAATCTTATACCTTCTTCTGGCATGCCCACATCTTTAACTCCAAGCCTATACTTCCATACCCTCTACCTCTCAGACCATGCGACATAATTCTCCTGAGTGAGATAAGTGTTTCATAAATAAATTTCCAAGACCGGTAGAGGTGAGGTAGGGTCATGGTGAGACATAGCTTTCCATTAGAAAGGCCTAGCATAGTGCTTGGAATATAGTATCATTTAACCAAAATTTTTTGAATGAATAAAAGAAAATTAAAGGCAAAGTTTAATTTTGGGGACCACAAGGAAGGCCAAGAGAATCTTAGGTATTGGTTCTAACACAGTAAAGCCTGCTGAATGAAAGCCAGGCACTGCTTCCCTCCAGACTTGGGTTATATAAGATAATTTATTATGTTTTGCTTAAGCTGTTATTTGTTGGATATTGTGTGACTTAGAGCTAAAAGCAGTCTATTTTTTTTTTTGCTGGCTACACTTCCCAAGGTCAAAGAAATAAAGGGTAGAGCTATTTGACTCTAAAACACAACATTTCACTCCAATAACACAATTACATGCCTAAACTTTCAGTCAGCACTGAATTACTTACAAGTAAGCAGAGAATATCCATATTTTGAAAAAGGCTGGAGAATCAATTGAGTAGGTATTAAGATATTATTAGAGAAGGGATGAAGACCCAAACATAGCACCAAACCTGAGCAGAGCATGAATGCATTGGAAGGGCCGAAAACATGACTTTATCTTGCTTCAACAAGAAAACAATTATAATTCATTGAAATCTATGTGAGCGGGGCAGTGTGAGCATCTGAGGACAGGCGGGGATTTCTATTATTTTCAATAAGTTTGAGTAGCATGTTTGTAACTCCGCTGGAAGTAGAGAATCTCAGTGTGTCTCATGAATACCAGTGGCCATCCCTGACATAGAAGGGTTAGGGAAAACTGCCAATTAATTCACATCTGCAAGCTGCTTGGAATTCCTGTCAATTGATAGCTGTTGGAGACATTTAGAGAGTACAGTAGTTTTCTCCATCTCAACTCATTTTAGCAAAGTGGATGGAAAGCAAATTGGAAAATGCCCTCTCAGATTCATTTGGAGCAGGCAGCGAATAATTGGAAGTGTGTCTTTGCAATGTTTTTCCCCATCAAATCAGGCTCAAAAAGAAAATGCTAAAAGAACTTTAAAGCTATTGCCCCTCTACAGCCCTTAATTGTAATCCTGTATTTCGTGGTTGTTTGCATATTGTCAAGAGATAAAATGACCACCTCCAACTCTTGCTTTAGGGCAGATCTGATTTCCCCAGAGGGGTCAAAGATCTGATAAAACAGAGGTCTTGAGTAGCAGGCATGTGATATGACTATAACTCTATTATATACTTAATATTTTTTTAAAGTAGTTCATCTTTTAAAATTACATATGTTTTAAAATACTAATATCTGTGAATTAATGGATGTGGTGGGCTAGTTATATGTATTTTTCATTATATGTTAAAATAAATATGTAACTATTAAAATAAAAATGTAGTTAATCCTTGTCACCTAAACTTACTTATATTCTACCAGAGATACTTGGGGAAATACTATAAATGCTCTGGGGAGTTTTCATTTAAAACCCACATATGGAAAGTTGCTGTTTACAGAATGACAGTTTTGGTTAACTATGATGTCACCATAAGAAATTCTCAACTAGTTCATACGACCTGATTCTAAAAAAGAAAAAGCACTAAATATGCAATTTCCTCTAAAATTCAAGAAGATTTTAACTACCGATATGTGGTCTTTTTATATTGTTGTGGCCCTGATTAAATGCCTCTTTTCTGGTGATAGAAATTTCGAGATAGGATTTGTTTTCTTATATGGATCAGCTACGGAACTTTTTGCTTTTATTTTTTTATCTAAGAATAGATAAAATGTATTTAATGACGCCCTACCTATCCCAAGGGAATTCTCGGTTGATTAGATGATTTAACCTTATATCTTGATTATTTCTTAAAAGTAGCTAGCTCTCAAGTATCTCTAAGTCCTCCTTTCGTGCAATGCATCCTTCCCATTCTACTGCTGGGTTAATGAGCCTTAGCATTTCAGTTCCCTGCTTTAAAACTTTCTGTCGCTCCTTCACACTGCTATTAAAAAGCCTTTCCAACACTTAGTTTATCTATTTAGTTTATCTTCAGGCATCTTAACCTAGAGATACTGAGCTGCTTATTTTTCTTATACACTTAATGCTTTTTTAATGTTCTTTAACTCATGTTTACACTTCGAAATGGCCTTTGCCCCATCTCCTGTGTCCCAATTCTACCTATTTGTTAAAGGTCCAGCTTAGCTATCACATGTCTTTTTTTGAAATCTTTTTATTCTCGTGAGTTAAAAACGTCGTTTTTCCTCTTGAAATTCCATCTCACTTGGTACCTGCTTTATGGCTTTCATTACAAGCTGGCCCTTTGGTTACCTGCGTAACTACATGTGTGGATATTCCTGGGCTTCTCTGATACAGGCAGGGCCCCTGTGTATTCATTTCCTGTAGAAAAGCTGAGCACAGTGTGTGGCTGAGCATTTGGTAAATATTTTCTTTAATAAGTACATGAATACTTGGGCATTTGAAGCTAGCTTGTTTGAGTGTGCATGTGTGTGCGTGTGTGTGTGTGTGCGTGTGTGTGGGTGTTAGATGAGTACCAAAGGTTTAGGAGCCACCTTTGAAATACATAGAAATTAAATCAACTTTGTGTGAGTGAGGTGGGTCTTACGGCAGCAGCTTTTGGGACGTAGAAAGTTTCAACCACAAAAGTGGTTACAGCCTTTGTGATAGCAGCTCGGGGTTCATGAACGGTATCGGAATCCCTAAAACTTGCCTAGAGCTATGGTCCTCGAACTGCTTGTTAGAGATGCAGATTCTTGGGCCCCATCCCTACCCTACTATATCAGAAACTCTGGGGTCAGAGGCCAGCAACCGTTTCAACCAGCCCTTCCAACACTTCCTTCAGATGCATGTCCAGTGCGAGAACCATTGGCTTAGAGGAAGTTCTAAGAGGGCGTCCACTCAGTCTTGACACTTCTCAGTTCAGCTAAGAAAATAAAATGGGGCTTTTATAACTATGGAATTATGGAGTGCGAATTTCGTAAGTGAGCATGCCATAATGCTTGCTCAATCTCAGTGCATGAACCAATAGATGACAAGTTAGGAGGCTACCTTTGACCTCCCACCCTCATTTGGTTCATTGTAAGAAACTGCTGCTCACAGTAGTAGCTTGAAAAATGAACAGTGAGGCATAGATCTACGCACAGTATGCTGATGCTGGGAAATTGATGTGAAAAGTGGCAGAGACTAGCAGCTTCCTATCGGCTGACTAGCAAAGGTCATTGTGAGACCCATGTCCTAGGTTAAAAGAATGTTCTTGGACTCTGAGTTACCTGGATGTCCCTGTTTTCTGATCTCTTCTGTCTCTCAAGCACATTAATGTCCTAGTGTCTGGTTACACTGCCCCGCGGCAGCAGTCAGGGCTGGCCCACCTGCCCAAGATGCATTTCCCCTCTGTCGTCTGCTTGTAGTACCTCACTTAGTTTTCCAGTGTCCACCCCTCCTGCGTGTGGGTTAAGTACTGATTTGTCGAAGCCAGTAATATGGTTCCCTTCTCGCAACAGTGACTCACAGAGGATTGGCAGGTGACCCAGTTCTGGCCAACAAGCTGAAAACAAATTTGCTGGTAGATTTCTGTGAAAGTTTTCTTCATTTTCAGTAAGAGATGCCGGCCTTGGATTTGAGGGTGCGAGGGTGTGGTATTCGAGACAGAGACAGCTTTCTTGGCACCATAAAGGCATCTGAGCTGATCCACTGGGGCCAGCAGAGTAGGAAAACTGGAGGGAACCTGCTCTCTGATAATGTTGCTAAGCCACTGACTCAACTACCTGTGGAGTTGCCCACAATGCGACTTACGTTATAGGAAATGATAAATCCCCTTCTGCTTAACGTTGATGAACAATTAAGTATTTATTATTGCTACTCCTCTTAATTTCCCTTGAAAAAGAAAAGGGATTGATGTGATGACACCTTTAAATTACTTCCAGCTCTAACAGTGATTTTTGCTCAAAGCCTCTGCGTGTGGGTTTCCAAGGTGAAACAAGATTTGGCAGGAGTGGGATTTGGAGGGGAGTGCAAATATCTGCACTGAGGTCAAGTGTGTGTGAAAGCATCAAGGTGACCCAGTTCTGGCTCTGGTGGTTCAGCAGCATGAATTCCAAGGAGGGGCCTAAGTTCTTAGTCCTGGTCCTTTCGGATGTACTGACCTTTGAAAGCAAACCACAAAATTCCGTGGAAGAGGATGTTTACAGTGGTTTCTATCATTTTTGAGTCAACATTGCCACCTAGTGGTAAAGTAATCTTTAACTCTGTGTGTGACCTGAAACTCACGATTGAATATTTATATGGTTTCAAGGATCTTCAAATGATGATTTTAAGCAAGAAGAGATCGCTATTATGATACAACTTAAATGTATAATGTTGAACATGAGAAAATGGAGACAGTGTAAATCATATGGTAACCAGTGTCCTTTAGAGCCACTAAACTAATTATTGGGCTAACTTCAGAAATTCTTAATAATTTGTTCTCAAGATTTTGGTTACTCCTTCAGTTTTCCTCCCCCAAATTTTAATCCTCATCCTATTTAGCTGCTTCCTGGTAGCTAAACAAACCAAACCAAACCAAACCAAAGCAAACCAAAAATAAACAACAAAAATCAATTTCAAATGAACCAAGGTTTATTATTTTCCCCTCTTTGACAGACTTGTCTTGTCTCTTTCCACAAATCTCTCTCAGTGATTTGTCAGTCTACGACCATTTCTTCCTCTCTGGTGTATGTTTCAATACAGTAAAATTTTTTCAATATATTCTGTGCCATCTAGCAAGATTTGTAGCTTGGGGCAGGTCTGGGGTGGGGTTCCGAATTTCTAAAACAAAGCTTCTCCAAGACGTCAGTACTGCAACTAAGTGACCACACTTTGAGTCAGGAGGCTTTATAGGAAAATGACTACATTCTTAACAACCCCAAATCTCTCTTTAGAATGGATTAGAAAATGAATGAGCAGCATAAGAGAACACTCTTTTGCCTTAAGCAGCATCATAATTGAAGTGGCTAATTTCCTTTTTGGCGGATGTGGGGGTGGGGGTTTTGCAGCCACGTGAAACTGCTGCTGCTTGCACTGCTTAACAAGACAGTCAGGAAAATTCTCTGCACTCTGCAGTGACCATTGGGCTCTCTGGGGAAATCTGTGAGAACTGAGTCTGGCAGATGGCCTCCCAGCAGTGATCCTAGGCTAGACAGTTGCATTAAAGTGCTAAATTTGGTTGCACATTGAAATCACCTGGGAAGCTCAAACACATATTGATGTTTGGGTCCTACACCTGGACGCCTGTTTTAAAGGCTCCCCAGTGATTCCAATATGTTGCCAGCTTGAGAACCACTGTGAACCTAATGGCAAGTAACAGGCCTGAAGGATCCAGCTTATCTTTCCTTTCCTTTCTCCTCATCACCAGTTCAGTCTGAAATAAAAAATTGGGGAATCCTCTGCTGGAGAGGGGATTCAGCTCTGAGCTGTTCTGGCTAATTATTCACTCTCTCAGGCCTGGACTCCCTGTCCGTACTCCAAATGGCGGGCCTGCTTTAAAGCAGGTCCGGCCCTCCCCAATACCGCTAGGGTTTGGTGGACTTGTATTACATTTTAAGACTTGTATCACACCAGCCTGCCCTCCCTTAGGCCAGCTGAGATCATGTGATAAGGCTGCTGCTTCCCAAGGCAAGATTTTGACTTTTATAAGGACAAGTGCTGGATCAGTTTTACCTCCTGGGAGTTATGAATCAGATGGTTTGAATGCTGTGCTTGTGCAGCTTGTGGAGCCAGAAATGTTATCCAACTTTTTCCTTCAGAAACTTCGATATGGGATCCTGGGAGCTCTGACCTCGAATTAAAATGACATTCGACTTTTAAAATAAATTAGGATTAATTTTTTTAGGCTGCTCCGTCACATGTGTGCGTATTATGTATACGGATGGATGAATATAAATTTGTAAAAGATGGTAGGTAATACATAGGCTGGAAACTTTAATGAGTAGAAATACAAATTTCCAGTAAAAAAATTATTGGTTCTATGGAATTATGGTAAAAGATCAAAAGAAAAATGTCCCTAGTTCTTTAATCTCCCTGTTTTTCCATTAGTTATTTACAGGAGAGAGGGGAGAGAAGGATTCTGGGAGGCGGGGTGGGGGAGGCGAGAGAGAGAGAGAGAGAGAGAGCGAGAGAGAGAATTATGTATGTGTAAACAGCATTTTTCTGTTTTCATCCTCTTGGCTCTCCTGTGTTTTTGGACATGTTAGTCAAATCTGGAAACCGTTTCCCCTGGCTTTATGGCATCGCTCCTCCCTTGTTGTTCTTCAACTGCTCTAGGTGTTCTTCGGTCTCCCTTTCTTCTCTCTCAAAAGTAGAAGGTCCTAGGAATCCATTCTTGGTTTATTTTTTTCTCTGTAATTTCTCCCTCAGTGGGATACTCTTCACCATCTCCTCACCCCACCAACACTCATCACTACGCCGATGACTCCAAAACCATTGTATAAAGTCCAGGTTTTCCTCCCGAGCATCGGGTCCCTATTTTTATTGCTTACTGAACTTCTCAGTAAGTCTTGCAGTAAGTAGATCCTGCAGAAGCCTAAAATTGAACTCATCAGTCATCCACACAACTAATATTTACTGAACACCTACTATGTGCCAGACACAGGTCTCTGGATATTCAGGAGTGAACAAGGCAGATACTGTTCTTCCCTTCATGGAACTTACGTTCGTTCTAGTAGGGGAGGCCAACAGAAAGCAACATAGTGTAATGTCAGGAAGGGATCAGTGCGTCGAAGAAAAGTGAAGTGGAGTACAGGATGGAAGACAATGGTTTCATATGTCAAGTGGAGTCAGGGGAGCCCTCTCGGAGGAGGTGACTTGGAGCCCAGACTGTGCAAGTAAGTGAGAACCTTGGGCTCTCTGCAGGCGGGGCCTCGCAGGCAGAGGATTTTCTTCAGATTTGCTCCTCTGTCTACCAACAACTTAGTGGCTCAAGCTAGGAACTCGAATGTCCGTATGTTTCTTTTTCCTCACCTTCATCCCTCAAATCCATAAGACCTATCATTTTGTCAGTATTTCTCAGAGTTGTCCTCTTTTTCTTTTTGTCCCCATTGCCATGACTTTAATTCAGTCCTTCATTATTTTTGCCAACCCACATAGCTGCAATAGACTGCCGAGAAGTGTCCCAGCCCCCAGTCTTAATCCTCTAGCCCTCCATCTTCCACAGAGACACAGCTGGAGCACATACTGAATACTCAAAGTTGCCACTGAAGACTGGTCCCTCCAGTCTTCAGGATGAAAATCAAACACCTTCACTAGGCTCATGAGGGTTTTGATGATTTGACTCTTCTGTCTTGAATCTTATTTTTCTCTAAAGTAGAATCCTCCAGTCATCCTCAGCAATTTTCCAAATAAGCCATATTCCTTTTTTAGTTCCGGAGTTTACATGCTGTAACTCTTCTTGGAAGAGCTTTCCTCTACGCATTGCCCGATAAACTTAGTCTCTTTCCTCTAGGAAATCCCTTATCATACTCTCCACCCCAGCCCCAGGATACTTAAATGACCTTTATCCTCTCACTCATCCTGTACTTACCTCTTTCAAAGGGCTTCACTGACTCAACCATCCCTCACTTATTTAGCATGCGGGCTTCAGCATATGACTCACAATAGGTCCTTTATTGAAAAATGTAATATACATTCTAATATTTAATTTTCAGTGTTTTAGAAATAAAAATAGTAGTAGTTATGATACCTATTAAATGTTAGATAATGTTCTGAATACTTTGTATATATATTAACTCATTTAAACCTCAGACCAGCTCCTTTGATATTAGTGCATTAACCCCATTTTACAGATGAAGAAACTGAGATGCTGATGGGTTAAGTAACATTCCCAATGTCACACATCAAACCCAGGCAGACTGGCTCCAGAGTCTATACTCATAATCTGATGCCTCATTGCTTTTCGGTAGCATTAGAAACAGTTATTTTAAAAAGTTGCAGAACAATATGTCAACCATACAGAAAGTAACCTTATTTTTTTAGAGTTACCCTTTATATTGGACTGTCAATAAGTTACTACCCCAGAATAGAAAGATATTTCTCTACAGGGAGGGAGGGATGGCTAGGGAAGAGGAGAAAATGTCTGTGGATCCCTTATCAGTGAAAAGAAATGGCCTAACAGTAATCTGGAGATGGGGGAAAATTTGTGAATAAACTGCCAGTGACCAGAGGGCCTCTTCTACCCTAAAGGTGTCTTGGAACTGTATAGGGCACTGGAAACTCATGTTGTTTTTGGCTGAGCAGGGAACTCCAGAGACTCAGTTAAGTTTTCCTAACTATATGACCTAATGGGAGCACATCATGAAATTAAATTGCTTTTCATATATAGATAGTTGCAAAAGTTCTTGCACACATAGTTGAGTTTGTGGAGTGATGTGTACACTCCCCCTACATCCTGCAGAAAGTTGTTTTCTCTAGCTATAACTGCTTTCCATAAATTGCACTTTTCAAAATGTTTGTTGATTGAAGAAAGCTTTTAATAAAATATGGCCTGCTTCCAACTTGGGCCAAGTCATCTTTGGAGAGCAATTATCATCTGACTTCTAGCTTTAGAATGCGAGGGGAAGGGGGTTGTAAGCATGTAACTGATGACAAAGCTACCTGTAAGTGTAATCAGAACTGTTTCAGGAGCCCACCACAGAGAGAAGCAGTCTGTCGGTGGATAACCTGTGAAGTCTAAGACTATAAGAGATTTTTGATGAGTAGTGGGTCATATGTAAAATCAAAACCTTTTTTTTTTTCCTTCTGGTTATGATTGTCTATTGGCCTCCAGTATTCATTTTACCTAGTTTAAGCAACATTCAGTGTGTCATGTTTTCTATGGCCACTATTTAAATAGTTCTTAGCTACCGAGTGAGACACCAAAACCCTATCTGAGTGTAAGTCAGAGAGCTGAGGGGTCTGAGATTTCGATTACGGACTGTTGAGTCAGAATGTTCACGTTGTCATTTCAACTTGGTTACTTATCCTCTTTAGCTCCAGTCTATCACTCTGGAATTGTGATAGCATTCCTATTCATTTTTCTTGTTGGAAGGTTTGCCTAATATTTTATTTTGTAAACATTTTTTAACATTCGTATAGTTTTTTATATGTGCTGCATTTATTTACTCAAATGTTTAAAATGTTCAGCAAACTTTTGTTGACTGCTACTGTGGGTCAGTTATGGATGATACAAAAAACAAGAAAGGATCCCTCCCCTCCAAGACTTTTGGAGTGTGGTGGCGGAGAGAGGCAGTAAACCTGTAATTCTGAGCTAGGCATGAACCAGAAACTGTTGGTACTCAGCTCAACAGCTACTCTTTCCATCTTCCTAGCTAACAGAGCCTTGATTTAAAAATAAATAAATTAGTGTACGGCCATGCCACCCTGAACAAGCCTGATCCCGTCTGATCTTGGAAGCTAAGCAGGGTTGGGCCTGGTTAGTACTTGGATGGGAGAGCACCTAGGAAGACCAGGTGCTGTAGGCATAAAAAAATAAAAAATAAGGTATTGTAAGCTGACAAGTTCCTTGCAATCTGTGAGGTCAACCAAGGGTTGCCTCACCTAAAAAAATTTTAAAAATAAATAAAAATTAAAAATAAAAATAAATAAATAAGATATGAACCAGAAATATGCTCAGAGAAGTTGGATTCAGGGAGTGAATCGTTATTGGTTTAAGACAATCATTCAATCCTATTCCCCTTTGCTGTGATTGGTTGACACTATTCTGGCCAATGAGACAAAAGGTAGAATCTTTTGGGTACTACCTAGAAAGGGTTTCCTCACTAATTAAAAATGAGACAAGTGAATAGAATGCCTCCTTCTCTTTCTGCCTTTGAGTGTGGTGTTTGAGAAGATAGTGGTTAAAGTTTGGAGGACTGTATTGGGGATGATTGAGTGGACAGATGGAAAGAGGTGTGTTCTTAATGACTGTACAACAAGGAAACCAACTGCATCGCTGACTTTCTCCAGGATTCTTGTTCTGTGAGGTTATCGTGATAATAATGTCCTGCTAGTTTTAGGCAATTTTAGTCAGCCATTAACTACTGGCACCTGAGAAAAATCCTAATGATAAGTATTTCAATTAAGTCAGGTATAAATCTTTATCAGGTGTCAATCTTTAAAGAAACACAGAATACAGGGAGGTAATTTAGCCAGGGAAATCAGGGAGGTTTCCTACATGAGGTAAACTTTGAGTTGCATCTTGAAGAACAAGTGCAAATCCACCAGGTGGAAAAGGCAAGGCATTCAGGTGGAGAAAGGACACAGGGAATGGCTCAGAGGCCTGGGGGCACTGGGACCTTTTATATTAATTTATGGTTTTGAGGTATTTAGAGGATTTAGATTCTCAGTAGAATAAATGTATGACACTGGTGAATTTAGCATTCATTTACATGTAATCTTTAAAAGTTTTTAATTAAGCTTATAATCTGAAACATACGGTAACCTGTAATTTGTCCAAGACTTGAATCTAAACCTTGGTGGCTTTCAGTCTTGGAAGTAGAGTGAGTCATGTGAGCAGTGAGTGAGTCAGGCTGACTTCAGAGCACAGGGTGCAGCTTCCCAGTTATTATTGTTTTGTTTTGTTTTGTTTTTTGCCCACAACTCAGTGACTTTTACGAAATGTTAGAAATTTGCTTCCTTTGTTAGTCCTGTCTGAGAAGCAGAAGCCAGGATGAGATTAAACATGCAAGGATTTTTAATAGGGATCTGACTTGGGAAAGAAAATGGGGAGGGAGCTGGGTGAGGCCATCAGACTGGGACACAGTCATAATCTACATAATCCACGTAAGGCAGAGGGCAGGTCGGGTGGCAGTGTCCAAGTCACCACGCAGCCTAAGGGAGTTTCTGAGAGGCCATGGGGAAATCCTTGAGCCAAAGTCATCATTGGAGATTTTGTCACCGTCTTCCAGGAAGGGGCCTGCCTGCCTCAGTATCCCTGCCCTACTCAAAGCAGCCAGTGGGAAGCACGACCTCAGAGCCCACGTGGCAGGAGAAGTCAGAGCCCAGCTGCTGGGGCCACTGTCTATTACACTCCCTGCAGTTGGAGGGTGCTGAGGGTAGTCTCGGTTTCTATTCAAAAAATTGCCTTAAAAAGAAAACTACTAAGGTTGTTAATGGAAGTAAAAAAAAATATATATATATATGTGTATATATATATATATATGTATATATACACATATATATATTTGTACATTTTACAGGCAAAGTTCTTAAATCCCAAAAAGAACTCACCCCAGTAGATTCTCTTTTCTTTATTTTATGGGTTTCAGAAGTGTTAAGTGACTTGCCTGAGGCCGCTCCCGCTAGCAGTTGCCAGAGTTGCAGTTCAAGCTTGTTCTGACTGCCCCAGAGCTGGAGCTTCCTACACTGCACTGTCCCCTGGTCTCTCCATCGTCCCTGGTCTCTCTTTGAGAGCTGAAACCAGAGGCAGAGTACGGCCCTATTCCATCTCCCTGGGACTGTGCTTATTAGAGTGGCCAAAATTTTTGCCACCCTATGCGTTACTGAAAATGACCAGTAAAGCATGAAAGCATAGATTTTGGTGTTACAAATAAATTTCAGCTAGTAGGGAAATCCACAAATACGAAATCTAGGAATAACAAGGATTGACTTAAAAAAGTAAAAAAAAAATTCAAAATGTGCAGAAGGACATACAGTGAATAGTTGGTCTCCTTTTCTCCTTTATCCTCAGATCCTCCAGTTCTCCCAGCCCCCCGACTCCCCAGTCCTCAGGGAACTGCCATGATCAATGTTACTTATCCTTCCAGAGGTATTCTTGTAATAGCCCTGTGGACAAAATGAGTTGTTAAAAATAGGAGATTTGAATTTGAACAGATCTAGCCTCAAAAAACATACATATATTTGGGCAGGCAAGTTATTCAAACTCTGTAGGCTTCGGTTTCCTCATCTGTAAAATACAGGCAATAATCTTGCCCGCTAGGCCTGCTGAGAGGATTAAACAGTATCATGTATACAAAGTACTTGTCACTGAAAATTATGTGTGTGACAGCTATGATCTAGCTGATCTTCCCAAAGCCTTCTAATTCTACACTGTAGTTCTGACTTTCCCTGTACCACTGCCTGTGACTGACCCACATGTCCTCAACCTTGGGTCCAAGTTCACAGTGAAGGGTTTAGCTGGAAGGAGAAAGCAGTTAATTAACTGTAGCAGTTCTGTGCGTATTAAACAAGAGGATTTATGGAAAGGGTCATAAAGATTTTTTGTTAAGGACTGGTATAAATCAGGGTTTATCTTAGCTATAGCCAAACTCTGAGAGAGGAGACAGGAAGGTACAGTCTAAAGGAGAAGAGAGGGGCATTTCCTAATTTAAATTAATAGGACAGTGTTGGCAGGCACTGTATAAGCACCCAAGAGTGCTCCTACTTTCTTTCACGTAGAAGTCTGTCTTTCTTAAGTGAAGAAATCATTGTCCTCCCAGGAAAACTAAGCACACTGCTGCCTTTCCAAACAAACCTCAGGCATCGATCCTGCTTGAAACGATCTCTGTGAAACTGATTCCCTTGAGAGAATCAAATAGCTTTTTTTCAATTATGCATATATTTTCACTTACTAGATGTGCCACCGTTGGCAGAGCCTTTCAAAAGGATTACACATAAGAGCTACCATTTGCCTAAAGAAAAGCCAGGCTTTATCTGACACAGTTCTCTCATTTTTTCTATCCTTTCATTTTTAAAGTAGTTAACCTCAAAACACTTGAGTTGAAATCAAGGGATGTAAAATTTATTCTGATCATTAAACAAATCATTCTTCTTCTCAGTTTTTCAAGTCTCAGCTCTGGGGCTAAATTTGGGAGGGTGGGAGCCTTTTACTACTTGGCTCCCCAGAATTCCTGACCACAGATATTACTGTGGGAGTATGCAATGCCTGTCTCTCAGCTCTGGGTTAAGGTGTGGGAAAAGCTAATCGTTAAATGCTGCCACTTTATTTCTTCTGACCTATTAGTTTCATGACAGCTAATTCTTTCTGGGCAGTTTGTAGTCTCTATTAACATTATTCACAAATGCTTTCTGTTTGCAAATGTCAATGAGATGAAGGGAAAATTCCCACCTTTTCACTGAGCTCTGTTTATATCTTAGAAAATTAATAGCTGGAATGCTTTCTTATTTCTCCGTGTCTCAATAAATGTTTTTCTTACTATGTGCTCCTTATGAGATTTTTTTTTTCCTTTCTGTGTATCAAACAGCCTTTAATAGGGAGAAATAGTTCCCTACCTTTGCCAGATGATGATTTTTTTTTTTTTTTTCTACTAGTAAGAAACTAAGCTGCAATCCATAGACGGAAAAGGAGAAATATGGTTCTCGTTTTTGGGATGCTTACTGTTTGGCTAGCAAGAACACACATGGAATTATTCGCAATGATATAGATATGATAAATATGGTTGTGGTTTAGATAAGTGGTTCTCAACCTGTCTTTCTGCCACAACACAAATGAAAATTGAAGTTCACAGATGGGATACACACTCATGGGTGTAATCATGGTTAAACACAATTCTTTGGAAAGTAGCTATAATCCACCCCTTCTCTCCTGTTCCAGAAAAAATCAGAATGCAAGTGAATAAGCGTGCTAGTATTTAAAGGGTAGCGATACATTTATTGGCATTTACTTTAAAATGCCAATTATTTAAAAACGTTGGTACTTTGTCTTTAGTGATGAATTACTTGTAATACACTTTGCAAGTGACTGTCCACACAGTTTAGACATTGAAAGGTACTAATTCATGCAATAATTGCTACTGAGGTTCATAATACTGCCCTTAGGCTGGTCCCCACAAACACAGCCACAAGTATAAAGTGAGCAAAGAGCCTATGAGTACCTCTGTCCACACAGTTTAGACATTGAAAGGTACTAATTCATGCAATAATTGCTACTGAGGTTCATAATACTGCCCTTAGGCTGGTCCCCACAAACACAGCCACAAGTATAAAGTGAGCAAAGAGCCTATGAGTACCTCTGTGCCAGGCAGAGGGCAAGTCACAAACCTGGACATATCCTCCCATGACTGACACTGCTGAGGCTTCAGAGAAATAGTCTGTTTTCCTTATCTCTTGTCCTTCATCCTTGATATCCTATGTCTGAATGCCATGAAAAGTTATAGCTGGATGACATTAGGGCTCAGGAAGAATTTTTAGCTGCAGAAGTGCTTCGATATGCCACATTCATTCCTTCAGAAAAGAAGTGTCACTTGAACAACAGCCTGGCCATGTGACTTGCTTTGTCCATTTAGTAAGAAGTGACATATACGTTGGAAGCTTCGAGAGAGCTATTGCAGGGGCCCTTGCTTTTCCCCTTTAGCCATAAGAGCCGCATTCACTTCCCAGGTTAAGGCTGCCTTGGAAAGCAGAAGATAAGGACTTAACTGAAAGGCGTCTGCAACAGATCTTAATGTGAACAAGAAGCAAACCTTTGTTATTACATACCACAAGGATTGTGGAGTCATGCTTTTGTTTGTTTTCAACAAAGCATAACTTAGCTGATTGATTATATCTGGGATCATGGAAATACCATCAGCTTCAGATAGTCTTGGTTTCAAGTTTGCTCTTTCATGTTTCATGGGCATGTCCCATAATCTCTAAAAACCTCAGTTTTCTCATCAGCAAGGTGAGAATAAAAAAATAATGCTTTTACTGTTGCAATGAGGATCAATTAGAACATTATAATAATTTTTTACAGTCTAGTATTTATTTTACATTATGGCAGTTACACTTGAATTTCAAAAATTTAAAACATATGTGAAGTGGTTAGGGACTAAGATTTGTATCAACAGTTGATAAATGTCTAAGATTGTTTATTATACAGTGGATACCATGGTAGTGTTAATGCCGGTAGGGCGCCATGGAAGTTAGTCTAAAAATTGTCACTAGGCTTTGAACAAGCAACCGCATATACTGCTTTAGAATTTGGGGACATAGAACATAATTTAAACTAAAAAAAAAGATATAAATGTAGGGAGCAGGTTCTCCTAGAAGGAAACAGTTTTTAGCAGGATGTAGACCCTATGTCCACAGTTCAACTCTGCTCCTTACTCACTTTGAGATCTTGCACTATGTTACTTAAATACCTCTGAGCAAGTTTCTAATATGTAAAAAGCAAGTGCAAAAACTAACTATACATATTTGTTGGGTAGTTATTGTTTGACAAGTGTATCTCAGCACCTAGCATATAGCATGAACTCAATATATGGCGGCTACTAGTATTGTAAGGACTTGGGTTGTCGTACATCTGTTGTAGATTCGTGATATATAATCAACAGCGTTATTGCCAACATTGTGAGGGGTTACACATTTATACAATCCATTTAAAGTGTGTGACAGCTATTGCTTACCTGGCTGGTTTCCTTCCTAAACTCTGATCTCCTTTAGAAAGGGCCAATCTGTTTTCTCATCCCTGACCCCTGGCACATAGTAGGTGATTAATAAACATTCGTCGGATGATAAAAGATTTGAAGTTTAATTGTGGATGTTCTAAAATACTAAAAGCTAAGAATTTTGGACTTTATGTTAGTATTTTTCAAGATATGATCCGAAGCCCATCTGCATCAGAAGTTTGGAGTGGGGCATGGGGTCAGGGTAGGGTCACCTGCTTGTTAAAATGAAGTTTCCAGACTTACTGAATCAGAATCTCTAAGGGGGGTTGGTGCTCAGAGAATCTGGATTTTTAATAGAAACTCCAGTTGACTCCCATAAATATTGAATTTTTGAGAATTGTTCCAAATGATAGAAAGATTATATAAGAATGCCCCACATTGGTATGAAAACCAACTAGAGAGCTTATAAAAAAAAATAAACATGCAGATTCCATGACCTTCCTCAGACCTGAAGATTCAGTGGGTCTGTGGTAGAGGCCAGGAATCTGATTTTTTAAACAAGCATCCTTTCCTGTGCCCCCCCACCCCAACCCCATCTCAGGTAAACTGATGAAGATGTCTGAACATCAAGTTTTGAGAAATAGGGAATTAGCTGCTCTTTGAAAACTGGTATTTTTATTCCTTTATTGTTTTGACCACTGCTACTCCCTTGTTGATTTGTGTTCTTGCTTTTGACTCAAAGGGGTCTGAGGAACACTTAGAATTCTCTGCCTCTGGATTTCTCCCGAACCACGTGGTGACGGCTGGGGAAACAAGCATCATGTGGGCAGCACGTGGTTCTCCTGGCTGCGGTTTGTGGGGAAGGATCTGCAAAGTGCTTACAGTCGACTCACAACCGACCCGCCTTGCCCCCGTCTAGGCTCAGATGCATTTAAGCACTGCTAAACATGTCCTTATTTGTGATAGATCAATAATCACCTGCCCTAGCAATTTGCTCGAGGGACGTAGATCTAGGCAACCATGCTCTGCTGCCTGAGTCCCAGCGCTCATGACTCCTTTCAGTTACCAGATGCTAAAGGACATAATCAAGGGGATGTGATAGCAACAGGGTTTTAAATTCAGGAATTGACGAAGGGGAACAGAGAGGTTCTGGAAGGGACCGAGTATTCCACCCTTCTGTGGGGCCATCCCCCATGTCAGGGATGGGGACCTGAAAGCACACTGCAGCCTCCACGTTGAGGCACTCGTGCTAGCTGGATCCCTAGGGCAGGCAGCTCCTCCTCGTGGTCACCTGCGCAACACACAGGGGCGCTGCCAGCCAAGTGCTGTGGAGGAGGGGTGCCGAGGAGACTGGGGTTGGTGAGTGCACCTGACAGTGACCTTCCCAGCGCCCTGACGCAATGATAGAATACGAGCCCCCTCCATGGACTTGACCCAGTGTCCCCCCCACCCCATTCAAGGGCTGTGTTGGACACAAGGCGGGGAGAGAGGAAGGGGAAAGCTGATGGGGTTCAGAGACTCTAGTGTCTGGGCAGCTGCCCGAGAACCCGTCCTGGAGAGGCCTGCGGAAAGCAGACCTGCTTGTGAGCTGAGGTTCCAAATTCCCGAGTAGATGCAAAGCTAAACTTATTAAGAAATTCAATACCGTGACCGAACAGCATTAAATAACCATGCTGGGCCCTTTTAAGTGAGGGACCCTGTGCGACCACACCGACTACACCGGTCACAGGCCCCGGAAGCCTGCCCTTAGCCTAGAGATGCCTTTTGGACCAAAGTAATGTTGCCGACCAGTACATGCCTTTGTTCTTTTACTCTTTAAGTTTTTGTTTTTGTTTTTGTTTTGGTGATAAGCAACGGTTACAAAGTGCTGTTAAAGGGCTAAGTAACTCCTCACTGTGGATCCTTTAAAGATTTTTTTTCTCCCTTGCAGACTCCCTGCAGACCTAAATCTGTATGCCCACAGGGTCGACATGGTCTAAATCTAGAGAGATGACATGGGTTTCTACTAAGGGAGACCACATTCACATTTGATGTGGATATATAATATTTTCCACATGTGACCACAGAGCAACCCAAATGCTCCATCACAGGAGACATGATTATGACTTTAAGTAAACCCAGTCAAACAGCAGGTGATGCGGGTAAATAAAACTGACTGATAGGTTCTCCTCGACTCTAAGGCTTCCATTTAATAATTAATACAATTTTAGAAGCCACTTAAAGAAATTCTCCGGGGATTATATTGATAAGAGCAATGAGATGTACTATGTATTTTGGTTTTCCTTGTCAACTTGAATCCACTTCTCGTGTTGTTTCTTGCAAAGTCAGGGTGACATTATCGTCTCATGCCTTTTCAAGGGTGTGTGGCTATGTGGTGTATATGACATTCATTGGTTCTAGTGTTTTCAGAACTTTGAATAAAGTCAGAAGAAAAAAAAAATTGTGCCTGACTGTATATTCCCTGTAGTTCTTCCAAGGAAGCTATTTTCTTATGCATGAAAAAGGAAGGCAGAGCTAGGTGTTTCTGTTGTGCTTTTCGAAGTTGGTGGCCCGGGGTGTTAGAGAAGATTCAGTGCTTTGTATTCATCACGTTTCCCTTCTTTTATTGTCAGTGTATGTTTATTTCATTATTTCTTATTTTTCTTTATTCCTTTATTTTTGTCCATATTACTAGCCATACATTTCCTTGACTGTTTGTCTATTGCCTGGCACCCCAGTAAACTATAAGCTTCATAATGTCAGGGGCCATATGTTTTGTTGTCTTGTGTACATCTACCACCTAACGCAGTGGCTATAATGACAATAATAGTTGACAATAGCGAACCTTTATTGAACGTGCCTGACAATGTCCAAAAGCACTTGACATTTATATTACTTGATTCTCACAATTGCCCTTGGATGTAAGTAATATCTTAATTCTCATTTTATAGATGAGAAAACTGAAGCTTAGAAAAATTAAGCAAATTTTCCAAAACTCATACTGTTAGTAAGTAAGCGAGCTATGATTCAAACCCAGGCTGAGTGGCTCCAGCATTTGCAACTACTATTTCACGGAGGTAGACACAATGACTGCCTTGTTTCCTACTGTATCCTCCACCTGCAACACATACTAGGCTCTCAATAAATATTGTTTCGATAGATGAATGTTCAGCCTAAAGTGTGATGTTCCTGACTATATCGAGGACAATGGCCATCAAAGACTGAGATGAGGCTGAGATGTTACTGGGACTGGCTTCTTCTCAAGCAGTCAGGTGTGATGCTGTGCTCAAGGATAACATAGAGGCTTCATCTTCTGTCCACCCTTCCCTCAACTACGTGTGGGTTGCTGGGAGCAGGGGCTACACAGGATTCATAGAGGTCAGCTCTAGGGGAAGCCTCTGAAGGCAGATCTGCCCGTGCATCCAAGTAACGAATTCCTCTGATGTGCAGCTGAGTTGGTAGTGTCAGTAGGGCCAGCATGTCCCCAGACCAGTGTCCTGGATCTCATCACAGGGCCCCACAAGTTGTTTAGCCCAAGAAATGTGTGGACTCCAATGACTCATGTGTATTCATTCGATGTCCCTCATTAATAGCTCTGTCTGAGGACTTCTCCTTTTGTCAAACTAAAAATGCTTTGATGTGTGTGTGTGTGTGTGTGTGTGTGTGTGTGTGTGTTTAATTACTGTGGCTAGGCCAGAAAGTATTTGCATCGGCCTTAAAAAACTTAGATATAAAACATTCAATTTCCCTGTTCTCCCTTATTGCCACACAGCTGCTGAGTTGTAAGAGAGTTCAACAGCAGCTTTGGGAAAGAACGTTACTTCAGTGCGTGTGCACACGTGCATGCAGGATCTGCAGGATCATGCACCTAGGTGGGAGAGGAAGGGCAGGAGGTGGAGGTGTAACTACAGGGCAGCCAGGTTTCAAGTATCAGAACACAAAGGTGTTGCTTCAGTTGGGACTGTTAAGCTTTGCAGCCTATTAACACACACAGTGGGGGGTCTTTGCACGTGGAGTACTCGAGGTAACATAGCTCCCCCACTTGGACGCAATGGCTGCCTTGGGAATCAGATTGCTCACCACAGTTGTTGGAAGGCCTTTCAACTAAGAAGGAAATGAACAGAATAAAAGAGGCCTTTATTTGTGGGTACCTGACAAGCTGGATCCTGCCTCCATTACCAGGGAAATTGGTTTTAGGATCAAGGTCTGACATAAACCCAAGAAAATTGAGCAAAGAAATGGAATTACTGCTTAACAGTCAAGTTTCTGATAAATGTAAGGAGTGCCTTGAGACAATTCCGTGCTTCCACACAACAAGGGAAGTATGTCACAGTATAAAACTCATTTGGCAACCAAATACCCTGATCTCATATCACATATTTCCACATATGCATTTGCGAGCTTTTTTTGCTTAATACATCTAATAAAGAAATGCCGTCCAAGCTTTTAGTTTATATCTTCTTTTTACTTCTAACATTCCGCTGCAGTGATAAAAGCCCCTTGGAAAGGTAGCTGCAGTAGGCACGGGGTACCTCTGCTTGTGTGATCACCACAGACTCTGTGGGCCTTGGCGCACTATAAAATCTCATCAGCACTTCAAAAATCTTGAAAACCATGAGATGAAATAAAGAGTCATCATAAAGAGTAATGTACTTGACTTGAGTCCATGTTAACTACTTTTACAAGCTCAAAGAGGATTATAATGACTTTCGTATAGGAATAAACTTTAATTTATTATTGAGAGCTGGGTGGTTCATCAGTCATTTGCTAAAAGACAACAAAAAAAGGTATCTTTTTTCCTCTTGCAGTCTACATTTTTTTTTTTTTTTTTTTTTTGTGGAGGAAAGAGCCAGTAAACAAGAGACAGTAAAATATGCACTAATTTAGAAAGTGGTGAGTGTTTCGGTTAAAAGAAAGTAACATGGAGAAGGAGAGCTTAGGAATGGGAGTGGGCGATAAATGGCAACTTACAGTATTATGGTCAGATTAGGCCTCATTGAGAAGGTGCCATTTGATGAAATACTTGAAAGAGGCAAGGGAGGTAGTCGTGTGGATATCTGGCAGAAGAGCATTGCAGGGAAAGGCAACGGCTGATGCAAACTCCAGTGTGCGAGCACACCCAGCCTGCGTGAGGGACAGCTAAGGCACTGTGGGATTGGGATGCGAGTGAGTGAGCGGTAGGATTTGAGGTCAGAGCAGAG
Source organism: Pteropus medius (assembly GCF_902729225.1). Classification (NCBI taxonomy): domain Eukaryota; kingdom Metazoa; phylum Chordata; class Mammalia; order Chiroptera; family Pteropodidae; genus Pteropus; species Pteropus medius. Next base: position 7,136,758 of record NW_024342467.1, on the reverse strand, counting down.
GAGAGTTGTAGGATCTTTTAGGTCTTATAAGGACTTTGATTTTTACTCTGAAAGAGGAGGATTTTGAACTGAGAGAGACTTGATCAGGCTTATTTAATGTGGGGAGACCACCAGAAAGGATAAAGTAGCTAAATCTGTTCTAAAAAGTGCAACATGCTATATGGATACAAGTAAATCATGATCACTAATGTGGGAGTAATAATAGAAATAGCTTAGTTTTAAAGAATGTTCATTCCAAAGATGATGCTGATGTCAGTTTTCCTGGGTGGGGAATTTGAGCAGTGCTGGGCAGAGGATGGAGCCCTTCTGTGTTTCCATGCGTCTCTCATGTGTTTCCAGGAGGGTGGAAGCAGAGACAGATTCCTGCTGTAGCCTGTTTCTACACAGTATGGTAACAGTTAGATGCTACCCGGGATAAAGCCACATTAATTTTGACCTAAAGCTCAATAATTAGGGCTAGAGAAGAAAGAGTGGTTGGAAACAGATGGGCAGTTTGACTTAATGGGGCTCATTCTGTTTTTAACCCAGAAGGCATGTGTCCCTGACAAGGCAGAATGGCCTCACAAGACCCTATAGTGTCATGATTTCTGGTTCAAAATAAAATCCACCAGGGGATAGGAAATTCAAGGTCGAAGCAGAGAGGCCAGACCAGGCTGGCTAGTTGTAGTGTGAGTAGAAGAAGGTAAGTCTGCAAAGTCACACTAATAAAATGGAATGAGGCAAAGCTTTGATGACACTTGGCTTATGGAGCCAGTGACAGCCATTCTAATTTAATATAGAAATTCCAGCTTTCTCATGAGTAGTTTTTGCATGGTAGCTCTATTTCTTTCTTTTATTTTACCCTGTCTGTATCTTTATATTTTAAAGAATTTCTCAGTACCATATAATTGAGTGTTGCTTTTTTATTTGTATCTAATTTGACCATCTCTGCCTTTGAATTAGTGTTTGGATCATTTACAGTTAATGTAAATGGCAGTGTAATTGGTTTTAAATTTACCATTTTGCTAGTTGTTTTTTTGTGCCATCTGTTCTTTCCTTTTTTTTTTTTCTGTCTTTTCGATTAATTGAACATGTTCAAGATTTCATTTTATCTTCACTATTGGCTTATTAGCTATACTGCTTTTATATTTTTAGAAATTTCTCTAGAATTTATGAATTTTTAACTTATTACTGTCAACTTTCAAATAATATTATATATATCACTTTGATGCATTAATCTCATAATAGTATACTTTCATTTTTCCTTCCCATCCTTGATGCTATTATGATAAACTTAATTTCTACATGTGTTAAAGACCCTATAACACTGTTACTGTTTTTGCTTTAGTCAATTATCTTAAGAATTCATAAAGAATGAACAAATGAGAAATAAGAGCTTTTTATTTAACCAAATATTTACTATTTCTGGCACTCTTCATTCCTCTGTGTAGATCCAAATTTCCATCTGGTATCATTTTCCTTTGGCCTGAGAAAGATATCCTTTAATATTTCTTATAGTTTAGTTCAGTTTAGGCGATAAGTCTCTCAGCTTTCATTTTTCTAAAAAAGCCTTTACTTTGCCTTTATTTTTAAGATATTTCGACAGAGTATAGAATTCTAGGTTAATATTTGTTATTTTTATTATGCTAAAAAACACGTAGGAGAAATTTACTATCTTAATCATTTTTAAGTGTACAGTTCAACAGTGTTAAGTACATTTACATTATTGTGAAACAGATCTCCAGAACTTTCTCATCTTGTAAATCTGAAGCTCTATACCCATTTAACAACGGTTCCATCTTTCTCCTTCTTCCAAGACCAGGACCATTTTATTTTCCATTTCTATGAATTTGACTAGGTTAGATATCTCATATAAATTGAATCATACAGTATTTCTTTTGTGAGTGTCTGATTTCATTTAGTATAATGTCTTCAAGGTTTATCCGTGTTGCAGCACGAGACAGGATTTTCTTTATAAGCTGTGTAGTATTTCGCTGTATGTATGCCACATTTTCTATATTCGTCTGTCCATGGACATTTGGGTTGCTTCTGTTTCTTGGCTATTACAAATAATGCTGCTATGAACATGATTGTGCAAATAGCTTTGTGAGATTTTCCTTGAATTCTTTTGGATGTATAACCAGAAGCAGGATGGCTGGATCATATGATAGTTCTATTTTTATTTTTAAGGAACTGTCATACTGTTTTCCACAGTGGTTGCACCATTTTACAATTTCATAAACAGTGCATAAGAATTCAAACTTCTCTACATCCCACCAACATTTGTTTTTTTCTTCTTTTGTTGTTTTTGTTGTTGTTGTTTTTTGTTTAATAGTGGCTATCCTAATGGGTGTGAGATGATATCTTATTGTGGTTTGAATTTGCATTTCTTTGACAATTAGTGTTATTAATTGTTTTTTCACATTTTTTTTTTTTTTGGCCATTTGTATGTCATCTTTGGAGAAATGTCTATTCAAGTCCTTTGCCCATTTTTAAATCAAGTTATTTGATTAGTTATTGTTGAGTTATAGTTCTTTATATAGTCCGAATATTAACCCCTTATTTAATATGCGATTTGCAAATATTTTCTCCTATTTTGACTTTTTACTCTGTTCATTATGTCCCTTGAGGAACAAATGTTTTCAAGTTTGATGTAGTCCCATTTGTCTATTTTTGCTTGTTTTTCCCATAGTTTGTTTATTCTTTCATCTCTTTAAGATGCTCTTTTATTATCTTCTAGCTAGAACAGATTTTGTTGAAAAATCTGTGATATTCTTATTTCTATTTTTTCTCAGTATGTCTTTTTTCCTCAGACCGTTTTTAAAGGTTTTCTATTTATTACTGGCTTTAAGCAATTCGATTATGTTGTCCTTTAGTATAATTTTCTTTGTATTTTTTTCTTCTTTGGTGGGGTTTATTAAGCCTCTTAAAATTGTGAATTTCTAGTTTTCATCAATTTTAGAATATTTTCAATCATTATTTCTTCAAATATACTTTACATTCACTTTCCTTTTCCTTTTGATATTCCAATTATGTCAAAGCTCTTGATATTGTCCCATAGATCAGTGAGGCTCTGTTTTTTGTTTGTTTGTTTGTTTGTTTGTTTTTTCAGTATTTTCCCTATGCTTCTTATTGGATAGTTTCTACTGCTGTATACAAATTCACCTATCTTTTCTTTAGCAGTGTCTATCTACTATTGATTCCTCCTAGTAAAATTTTATTTGTTATATTTTTCATTTCTGTTTCTACTGACTGATTTTTTTCTTGGTTATGGTATATATTTTCCTCCCTTTTTCATGTCTAATAATTTGTGTTTGGATCAAGTTAGCAGGCTAGGTGTATCTCTTTGAGTCTTTTTAAAAAAGAGGTTTTTAAGGGTAGACCTAGAACAGTCTACACGTGAGCTAATTTAAATTCACCTCTAAGATATGTACCTTCTGTGGTTTCTATTGCAGACCCCAAGTGCTTCATGAGGCCTCTGCACTCCACTGGTGGGAACTCAAACCATTCTTGATCCTGTGTGGTCTCTAGGAATTATTTGGCTTATAACTCCTCAGTACATTTCCTTTTCCCAGAAGTTATTCTTTGCCCTGCCTCATGATGTTTCATGCTCTGCAAGTGCATATTGACATTTGATCAGAGATGTTAGGGTTTTATGCAAAGTTCTGAAACTTTGTATAGCTCCGTTTCTCGCAGGTATTCTGGCATGCAAATTATAGCCACCTTGGCCCCTTCGACCCCGATCTTTGTCTCCTCCACCCAGTGAGACTGCAGTTTGGATTTCTTTTTCTTTCTCAGCAGAAATTTACTTTAGGTAGAAAGTCTGGGCAATCACGGGACTCATTTCATTTATGTTCTTTCTCTCTGGGAGCAAAGTTCTATTTCCTCTGTTATCCAATGTTTGAAAAATAGTTATTTTCTGTGTTTTGTTCAATAGGGAAGAGTAAATTAAGGCCTTGTTAATCTCTTGTAGCCAGGACCAGATTTTCCCTAAGTATATTGAAAACTCTCTTATAGACTCTATGCACTTTTTTGACTAGAACCTGGTAATGGAAGCCATTTAATAAATAAGTCTTGAAAAGCTGAATTAATCAATGAAGCCTGGAATTAGGTTAAGCCACATGAAATTGATGATGTTTGACCATTTTTAATGTATATGATTCATATGGTTCAACTTTATACATTTCTAATTTGAATTAGCCAAAGAGAACAGACTCAAGTAGAGGTGGTTACATTTTCAGTGTGAGATCTTAGCCAAGGATGGATCCTTTGTGTTTTAAGTGATATCTGGAACTGTGCATCTGGAACTCTTAAGACAATTTTCTTGACTTTATTCTTCAGACAGGACATTATCGGTCTACCTATTTGGAGTTTGGGTTTTTAGGTTAACTTGGGTTGTTTTTGGAGTGGAGGACTCCTCTGATTGCGTTTATAGTTTATTCAAAGAGCATTTCTTTGTTCTTCATAGACTCAATTGAGCTATGTCCCAAGAGATTTATAAGAGGAGACTTCTACTTTACTGTCATTAGAGTAATTAAGCTCAGTGACCCACCTCTCTGACCTGTGCTGGGAATCTTTCAGCGGGAACATAATAGAGCTCTTTGTGAGGAAAACAACCTCACTAAGGACATAAGAATGTAGTGACTGCCAGATGGCAGAGGATTTGGGGAACCACAATGGGGAACTATATTGTTGTCTCACTGTTAAATGCACGAAATGGAGAATTAAGGGTGGCAATTACCTCCACAGAGAAAGATTGAGGACAACATCAAAGGTATTGTGGTCACAGATAATTACCTGTTGTGGTCTTAGTTACTTACTATTTCATAATATTGTACAATAGAGAACACTTCACATACATTTATAAGAAAAGGTGTTTTATGGGTAACTAGATTGCAATGAATTTCATTTAGCAGTATAGGATAATTGTGAGGTTATTCTGTGAGCTTCCTTCAAAAGGTATTATAGAGATGATACATAGCTCAGTGGGTTTGCCATCCTTACTTCTCAGAGAGCAAACCACCCTTAAATGTTGGCATCAGTGTTTACCATACAAGGTTCGGTAGAGTAGTGTTTTGGGTTGAATTTTGACCTCCCACAATTTATATATTGAAATGTTAACCCCAGGACCTCAACAGGTGACCTTATTTGGAGACAGCATCTTTACAGAGGTCATCAAGTTAAAGTGAGGTCATTAAAATGAGCTCTAACCCAATATAACTGTTTTCCTGATTAAAAAGGAGAAATTTGGACAATGAGATACACATAGGGAGAAGATGGCCATCTAAAAACAAGGGAGAGAGGCCTGGAGCAGACCTTTCTCTCACAGCCCTCGGAAGGAACCAACCTTACCAACACCTTGATCTCAGGCTTCTAGCTTCCAGAACTGAAAGACAATAAGTCCCTGTTGTCTAAGCCATGCAGTTTCTGTTGATTCTTCATGGCAGCCCCTAAATACAAGGATTAATGCACAACTAACAGACTGAGTTCGAAGGAGGAAAAAGTATATAGGGAAGAGTGGACCACCACGAAACTCCTTGACTACTGTTAGATAGAGTGGGAAGTCAATTCTTGCTGTTATCCAGTTTGAGGATGGATATACAGATGCCACCTAGGCTGAGAATAGGGCAAGGCAGCAGGCCTAGCCATAGGTTTACTAAGAACTTATTACTTTGTACTCTTCTGATTGGAAGGGATTTATAAGAAGAAGTAGAATCTGACTTTAATTTTCTCTGTAAGTTGTGAGGAGGATTTGATGGCTTCAAAAGAGATTATTTGGAGTACTTAGATGGTTTGAAAGAAAAACACATAAGTACTCTAAATTTTGCCATTGGCATTTAAGAGAGTTAATATTATACTATGCCAGGATTATTTTATACTCCACTGCTCTGAAGAATTATGAAATGTATGGAACAGGTATAAATCTTATTTTAATGAAATGTTTAGGACTTCCGATGGCCTACCCTATTTCTCTCTCTGTTCTCTGTCTCTCTGAATTATGTGAGTGACAGTGCAGATTTTTGGATCCCCGACTCATGCTTTTACCTACTTGCTCTTTCATTTATAATGAAAATTCGTTCTGCAGTCACTACGGTAACTGTCTTATTATATGAAACAAAGAAGGAGGTCCAAATGTTACCTCCCAAACCATGAGACCTTATTAAGAGTGGAAGTAAAGCACCCAAGATGCTCACTGAGAGAGGGAGTGTGGCAGTTGGAGGGGCCCCAGGCCTGTCAGCAGTCTGCCGAAATTGATGGGAGTCCCCTGACTCTGGCCACGGTATAATTTAAAACTCTGTTGGTCAGCGCTTCTTGATTATAACAGTTCCCAGGCTGTGAGGAGTTAAGCCAAAAAGGTTTTCATTATTTGCCTTCTCCCTGAAGATTTTAGGCTTGCTGTTTCAAAGAAAGCTACATACCAGGAGGAGCCAACTATTTGGTGAGAAGTTTCTCCTCCGGGAGAAAGCCGTTTGCTCAGATTCCAGCCTTTCAAATGTCAAATGTTACTCATCCCCAATTTGGCTCTTGTAAGTGTGTGTAGTCCTTCTTTATTTTCATTTGAGAATGTTTGCTTCCTCTAGTAGCTCAGGGAACTTTTACTTGCTGTTTGAAATCTAACCCTGGTACACAAAAAGTATGACTAATCCTACTTACTGGAATTTCAATGTTTTCATCAAGGCCGCAGTTTCCATTTCCAATTTTATATAATAAGGGCAAAACACCAACTGGCAAACACACTCTTTTTCTTTTTCAGTTGATGTACATCAAAATATCTACTGTGTTAAAATTAAAAGGGAAGTTTCATAATGGTGATTTTTGCAATTGAAAAAAAAAAAAACTGTCTCCAAGTGTTATTTAAAGAGAGGATAGCTCATGATATGCGTACCCAGTTAAGAATTTTACTCAATGAAGCACTTAAAATTAACCCTTCAGCAGTTTTTTCCCTTCTGGACAGCAAGGATATTAGGTTATCTCTAGGCAAGAGGAATAGTTATATACCCCAGAGTCATGGCCAACGGGAAGATTTTAGAACAACACACAAATACTCATGCCGTAACAATGCCTTAGTTAAGCAATCATTGTGACAGCCATTGGAGAGATGAAAGAATATCAGCTAACCAAAACCAAGTTTTTGTCTTCTTCCACAGCAATCCTTTATCATTTCCTTATGTCATTAGTGCTCCAAATATGGATTTCTGGAACGCTGTTGGGAAGAACTCGTATCAGGAAGCTCTAGTGGAATTAGGATGAGACTTATTCACCAGGCAGCTCTTTTGAGGAAAGACCTGACTAGCTTAAAGGGAATAAAGATATTAATTTGGAATGGCCTAAGAAACTTCTAAACCTTTCTGCTCAAAAGAATCACCTGGAGATTTAAGAAAATCTAGATGCCCAGGACCCATTCCCAGAATTTCTGGTTCAGTTGGTCAGCATGTATAGATAGTTGTTTCCAGATTATTCTGGGCTCAGTCACAATAGAAAACCTCTAGCCCCAGTGGCCAGTTTGTGTAACTATGGTAACAAAGAAATTATTCTGAATTATTGAATCACTTGTGTAGGGTCTACTGAATTTGGCATGCAAAAGCAAAACTTTGTTTTTTGTTTAATCTGTAGATCAAACCCAAATATGATGTTTGTTGGTTTCTTTGGTTCCTCATGGTCATTTATGTTTCAATTGATAAGTAATTTGCTGAAATCTTTCTTGGAAAAACAATGTTCTGAACCTTGGTGAATATCAGAAATACCTGTGGAACTACTTGAACATGTATTTTGTTCAGATCTTCCATCATAATCTTAGAGAGGTGCTCTGACCTCCATTCTTATATGGACCTCATAGTTGATTTTGAAAAACAGTTCATCTTGAGAATCTGATTATACTCACGGGGAGAAGTGCTGATTGCCTGGTGTCAGAGCTGAATTACCCATACAGTTAAACATGTCAATTTGGTTGAGATGATTAAAACTATTCATAGCACTGTCTGATTATTAGCTTCTGCGTTTGATCAATAGATTGAAAAAGAAACCCTATCGAGAAGCGCAGGAGAGAGCTTTAACATTCGAACATATATAAAGGCTTTCAGATACAGTTTATGATGAGTCTTGAAGCATGAGTAGGATCTGAATAGGTAGTGGAGTAGGGAGCAGAGAGTTTCAGGTGAGGACAAAATGAGAGAAGCGACTAAGATGGGACCTAGAGTTCCACGCTAGAAGGACAGTATGCTAAAAGTGTGCTAGCACAGGCAGTGAAAATAGTGGAATATAAAATTGCACACAATGGTTTAGAGTCTCAGAAATGGCTTAAAGTTGCAAAAATACTAGGAACTGTTACAACATTTTTGTTGCGCAAAGGGATAAAGTGCCAGCATTTAGGTAGGGTGTGCAAAAATTCATAGGGGCAGGGCTGTGGCAGTAACGCAGAGCGAGGAGATGGAACTTGATCTAGGCTAGTGGCTGGGGAATAAGAAGACAGATTTGGTCAATATGTGTAGAAGTAGCCTAATTTCCATTGCAGATTATTTAGAAACTTTTTATTTAAGAAGAAAGCATGTCATGCAGAAGGAGGCATAAAATAACTATCTCCACAATTGCAAAATAATTTTGTTGTGCAAATTGGCTGCTTGTTTAAATGGTCAGCAAAAACTTTCAAACATAGTATTAGCCAAATTTTTGGTTATGTCCATGGGAGAAACTTTTTCAACTTATTGCGAGTGTATAGTCACTCTAGTTTGTTTTTCGTATAGCAAGTGGCCAAGCATTCAGATATTTGAATATTGTGAATAAGCAGATAAAGATAAAAGAGTATAATTAACTACAAAGTGTTCGAATAGTTGTTTTCCCTTTAATGCATAACATTTGCAGTTTTTAAGTGATTCTAGACACATAGAGTGACATTTAAGTCAAGAGACAAAGATCCTGGAATTTTCCTGGCTTCCTCCCATCATGCCCCTGTTTATCTTTTAAGAGCCATTTCAAAAATTACCATGTGGGTGAATCTTTCCTTGGATGCTTTTTTTATATGCCTTACCCTCAATCTGCTGACTACAATTGTTCCTCATCCTTCTTCTCATACTGCCAGAGACCTGATGCCAAAGGACTCAGTCAGCAGAGGTCTTTGGCTCAAGGCAGCAGATGGACTATGTAAAAATTAGAGGGCTTCTGATTGACAGTAATGAAAGGGACACCCAGACCAGCTGGGGTGGGCCCCTGGGATCTGCAGATCTTACAGCAGAATGGGGAAGCAATGAGAGTTAGAAAGAGCTTGGAAAAATCTGCTTTGAGATCTAGATATGTCAGGTCCCAAGACTACAAGTAGCTGAAAAGTATGAAAGTAGTTCCTTCATAGTCCCGTCCAGTCAGTTCACAGCCACTCATGGACAGTCATGGGGAACGTGACACCGAAGGAAGCTAGGCACGGTCTTTGCTCTTGTGGAGACTCGCCTCAAAATGAGCTCAATTTATGAAAAAAGATTTTAGAATATATACCATTCCATTACATTCTTTGACCTTATGCCAGTCATGTGGGAATAACTTAAGTCTTGCTAGAAGCAAAGCCTTCAGACTTCTTTAGATTCAATACTGTTTCTTCATGTCCTTGAATGTGAAAATGAATTTGAAAAGTGTATATATCTGAACATCAAAGATATTGAGTGCTAGTTCTTAAAACTGAAGTGAAGGACTGTGGAAGTGGTTTTTTTTTTTTTTAATTAGCCCAGGGGCTTTTCTCAGAAGACCTGTCCAATTTGTCTTGCAATATTTTTTTCACTCTCTTTGGAAATCTCAAGATTGCAATGTTACCAAGTTCAGAAATTTTTTAGTATAAATTTGCCTCAAATCACACGTTAAAGAATGGCTCCAATTATTACTATAAACAAAATGGGATAGATAATTTGTCAAACATAATTTAAAATATGAAAATATCAGTTTGAATGTTTCTTAATGAATAATGAAATCTATCTAGTTACAAGAATCTTTTGACTAAGTGGCAGCTGAAGATTAGACTTTGAGCTAATACTTAGGTGAATTGTATCTAATGACAGTATCTCCTAGTGGGGGCAGTTAAGTAGAATTATAATTTCTCCATGTTATAATATGTTTTGTCTTCCTGATTCATCTGTGAACTCCTCCAATACCTCTTTCTTTGAAGTGCCTGCTCCTCCGTGGGGAGAGAAAATGCTAGGAGACTCCATTCCAACAGTGTGCCCTTTTATAGGTTAGGTTATTGACAGGGAAATATTAGTATTCTTAATTTAAGCATCATCATCTCTCCTTGAAGGCAGAGCCACTAGATGTGTCAGTGGCTTGCTGGGAGAATCATTCCATGGCTGTCCTTCACCCCACACCTTGACCATGTCTCAACTGGAATTCAAGCCTGATGTTGGAGGATGGTCTTCACGAGCTCTTGAGGATGTCTGACCTAAACTTATAGCAGCTGTTCCTTAAATGGGAAGAATGATCGAGCTCAAGAAATACTTCAATATTTTTGAAAGGAAATGAAAGATTTTCAGCACTGAGAAACTCTCTGAAGTATAGCATATCCTGAAAGAAACATCATGTATTTCAAACTTTTCTTTCTAGATGGATGTTTAAAAGCTGTATAACTTTATGTTAGAATGTTAATTCATGTTTTGGGTTCAGTTTTCCAGCTCATCATCTTGTATTTATTATGAATTCATTTGAGGTTCATTTTATTTTATTATTATTGTTTTTTTAACAATGCAGTTTCCAGTTTGAAAGATCATCTGAGGCATGGACTCTTGACACTAAGTTCCATTCTTCCTGAGCAGTGCTCTTAATATTGGATATTTGGCTTTTTTTCTTCCAGTGCCAGAAACTCCCAGCAGATGTCATTGTAAGGCAGATTTGTTTAGCAAAGCTTTTCCAGACTAGCAAATAGAATTGGTGCATATAGTAATGATATGTGTATTGAGCGCTGGTTCATCTCATCGGGGTGGGGGTTTTTATAAAGATGTAAAGACTCCCCACCTGGCATTCTTGCCTGCCTTTCCATCATGTGAGAGAATTGTTTTCCTTCGATGTAAATTAGAAAACAAAGAGCAGCCTTGCATTTCCTGGGTTACCCAGCTCAGCACAAGGCAGGGCTGCTCTCTGTGGTACATAAGGGCAGAGGGTGTGTCAGGGGAATGGGGGTAGACAGTTGCTGAGACACATTAGGTAGTAAGCGAGAGAGCTGGGATTTAGAATGGAGTAGCCTCACTGACTCTAGACTCTGTGCCCTTAGTACCAAAGGAAAAAAAAAATACAAATGGGCATAAAAGTATGTGTACCTACCATGCCCAATAGAAGACATGATTGGTCCTTATCTGAAAAAAGAAGGGGGAGAGTTATATTGGATCCACCTAACTTATTTCATGAATATCAAATTCAGATAGAAAAGATAGTTTTTTCCCAGGGAAAGCCAGGGCTCGTTCATTTATTTGCTATAAGTTTATGTAAAAGTCAATCTAAATTATCATTAGTTTCCAGCTAGAATGATAGTGATAATTTTTTCCAGTTTTATTGAGGTATATTGACAAATAAAATTATATATATTAAAGAATACAACATACTTATTTGATATATACAGTAAAATGGGGGGGTTATGGTGAGAATGCTTAATTACTCTCAGCAAATTTCAAGTATACAATACAGTATCATTAACTATAGTCACCATGCTGTACATTAGAATTCCAGAACTTACTCATCTTATAATTAATATTTTATAGGCTTTAATCAATATCTGCCCATTCCTCCCACTGTCAAGCTTTTGGCAACCATCATTTTACTCTTTGTTTCCATGAGTTTGACATTTTTTTTAGATTTCACATATAAGTGATATCATACAGTATTTGTCTTTCTCTGTCTGCCTTATTTTACTTAACAAGTCTATCCATATTATTGCAAATGGCAGGATTTCCTTCTTTTTGCGGCTGAATAGATTTCACTTTATGGCCGAATAGTATCATACA